>NC_080545.1:12206135-12448635 GCF_028640845.1 Ahaetulla prasina
TTTATGTGTAACCAATGTACCACTCACACTTGTTCCTTTTTATCTCATGTCCTTGTGTGCAGTGGTTGGCTGGATGATGATGATGATGTGAATTCCAGATGTGGCTTTGGATATTATTATTTTTTATGTCTTTTCTTCCCACAAGCTTTGATTTGTTCCAAACTTTGTCACAAACAATTATTTCAAAATGTTAGTATTAGGATAGCAGATGCTTCCAAGACAGGATAGAATCTATATCGAGGTCTGCAATGACTGCATCTCCAACGATCCATTTGTTAAGCTACTGAAGTTCGCAGATGACACAACAGTGATTGGTCTCATTCGAGACAATGACGAATCCGCATATAGACGAGAGGTCGACCGACTAGCCTTATGGTGCAACCAAAACAATCTGGAACTGAACACACTCAAAACTGTAGAAATGGTGGTAGACTTTAGGAGAAACCCTTCCATACTTCCACCTCTCACAATACTAGACAACACAGTATCAACAGTAGAAACCTTTAAATTTCTAGGTTCTATCATATCGCAAGATCTAAAATGGACAGCTAACATCAAAAACATCATCAAAAAAGGACAACAAAGAATGTTCTTTCTGCGCCAACTCAGTAAGCTCAAACTGCCCAAGGAGCTGCTGATTCAGTTCTACAGAGGAATTATTGAGTCTGTCATTTGCACCTTTATAACTGTCTGGTTCGGTTCTGCAAGCCAACAAGAAAGACACAGACTTCAGAGGATAATTAGAACTGCAGAAAAAATAATTGCTACCAACCTGCCTTCCATTGAGGACCTGTATACCGCACGAATCAAGAAGAGGACCGTGAAAATATTTACAGATCCCTCACATCCTGGACATAAACTATTTCAACTCCTACCCTCAAAACGACGCTATAGAGCACTGCACAACAGAACAACTAGACACAAGAACAGTTTTTTCCCGAAGGCCATCACTCTGCTAAACAAATAATTCCCTCAACACTGTCAAACTATCTACTAAATCTGCATTACTATTAATCTTCTTATCGTTCCCATCACCAATCTCTTTCCACTTATGACTGTATGACTGTAACTTTGTTGCTGGTAATCCTTATGATTTATATTGATATATTGACCATCATTTGTGTTGTAAATGTTGTACCTTGATGAAGGTATCTTTTCTTTTATGTACACTGAGAGCCTATGCACCAAGACAAATTCCTTGTGTGTCCAATCACACTTGGCCAATAAAAAATTCTATTCTATTCTATTCTATTCTATTCTATTCTATTCTATTCTATTCTATTCCACATCTTTATTCAAGGGATGGAAGAACTCAGGGGTGTGTTCCACTTACCTTTACTACCTGTTTGCAGAGGGATCCTGCACACGCAGAAGCTTCCTGATGATGTCGGGGTCAGTGGGTGGAATCTCTTCCCCCACCTGGTTTTACTACTGGTTCGCAAGAACCGGTCCGAACTGGGGGCAACCCACCACTGGTATAACTTATGAGAAAGTGATAGTGGATGTAGGCATTATTTTTATCAACCAGAATCCCAATATGTCAGCAACATAAACATGGTGAATCTAGACTGAAACACTGCTGGACAATTTGTGACCCATTGGGTCATCATTTCAGAAATATCTGCTTACCTAAACAGAGGTAAAGAATAACAGAGTTAGTAGGGATATTGGCGATCTTCTATTCCAGGAGTGGGCTGCTAGGGGTTTGCAGTCGTTCGAGAGAACCTCTAGCTAAGATTCTGTGCAATATGGAGAACCCCCCAAATCCCACTCCTGGCTGGCCCCGCCCCGCCAACCAGAGGTGGGTTTCAGCTGGTTCTGACCAGTTCTGGAGAACCGGTATTGTAAATTTTGAGTAGTTTGGAGAACCGGTAGTAAAAATTCTGACTGGCCCTGCCCCCATCTATTCTCTGCCTCCCAAATCCCAGCTGATCGGGAGGAAATGGGGATTTTGCAGTAACCTTCCCCTGGATTGGGGATGGAATGGAGATTTTACAGAATCCTTCCCCTGGAGTGGGGAGGGATGGAGATTTTACAGTATCCTTCCCCTGCCACAGCCAGTAAGCCACGCTCACCAAGCCATGCCAAGCCCACCAAGCCACACCCATAGAACCGGTAGTAAAAAAATTTGAAACCCATCACTGCCGCCAACCCCGCCCCACCCTTCCCAGGAGTCCCAATGTGGCTTGTTTTGGATGCAGGTAAGTGCAGGGAGCACACGGAGGCTCAAGGAGGGCAACAATGGGCCTACTGGAAGTTCAGGAAGGGCCTCCAGAGCTTGGGGAGGCCATTTTTGCCCTCCTGGAGGCTAGAGAAAAGCCTCCAGAGCCCGGGGAGGGCAAAAACACCCCTTCACCATGGTGCAGGAGGCCGATAAGGCCATGCCCACCATGGCCACACCCACCCAGCAACCAGGCAGAGAACCCCTTGCTAAAATTTTTGAAGCCCACCCCTGTTCTATTCCAAACCTCTGTACAAGCAGGAGACACTATACAGTTCTGGACAAATATCTTTTTAGAAACTTCCAATGATGAAACACCCACAATTCTGAAAAGAGTTCTGAAAGTTAATTATTCTCACTGTTAGGAAATTTTGTCTTTAGTTCTAGGTTGCTTCTCTCCTTGATTAGCTTCCATCTGTTGTTTCTTGTCTTGCCTTCTGGTGCTTCTGAAAATAGGTTAATCCCCTCTTCTTTGTGGCAGGACCTCAAATATCGAAAGACTGCCTTCATGTTAGCCCTGGTCCTTCTTTTCATTAAACTAGGCATACCCAATTTCTGCAACCGTCCTTCATGAGTTTTAGCCTCCAGATCCCTCATCAATTTTCTCTTCTCTGCACCCTTTCTAGAGTCTCAACATCTTTGTCTATATTGTGGTGACCAAAATTGGATGCAACACAAAAGGCAGCCATAATTTTGCCCACATTTCAATCCCACAGGAGTCATGGGTCTTGGACTTTGGATGCATTTAGTAAGTTTGCCCAGTTGATTAAAAAATTATGATGCACTTTTTCATCCAACTGAAAGTTACAATCAAACAACAGACACATACAAAATAATTTTATTAGTACAGTATATAGAGTCCTCTTCTTCCAGTACATGTTATTTCCAATAGAATAGAATAGAATAGAATAGAATAGAATAGAATAGAATAGAATAGAATAGAATAGAATAGAATAGAATAGAATAGAATAGAATAGAATTTTTTATTGGCCACGTGTGATTAGACACACAAGGAATTTGTCTTGGTGCATAAGCTCTCAGTGTACATAAAAGAAAAGATACCTTCATCAAGGTACAACATGTACAACACTTAATGATAATCATAGGCTACAAATAAGCAATCAGGAAACAATCAATGTCAATATAAATCATAGGATCCAAACAATAAAGTTACAGTCATACAGTCATAAATGGAAGGAGATGGGTGATGGGAACGATGAGAAGATTAATAGTAGTACAGACTTAGGAAATAGTATGAGGGAATTGTTTCTTTAGCAGAGTGATGGCGTTTGGGAAAAAACTGTTCTTGGTGCCTAGTTGTTCTGGTGTGCAGTGCTCTGTAGCGTTGTTTTGAGGGTAGGAGTTGAAACAGTTTATATCCAGGATGCGAGGGGTCTGTAAATATTTTCACGGCCCTCTTCTTGATTCGTGCAGTATACAGGTCCTCAATGGAAGGCAGGTTGGTAGCAATTATTTTTTCTGCAGTTCTAATTATCCTCTGAAGTCTGTGTCTTTCTTGTTGGGTTGCAGAACCGAACCAGACAGTTATAGAGGTGCAAATGACAGACTCAATAATTCCTCTGTAGAACTGAATCAGCAGCTCCTTGGGCAGTTTGAGCTTTCTGAGTTGGCGCAGAAAGAACTTTCTTTGTTGTGCTTTTTTGATGACGTTTTTGATGTTAGCTGTCCATTTTAGATCTTGTGATATGGTAGAACAATACAATGGAAATGTATTGCACAGCAGCGTAAGTATTTTTTCCCAAGTCGAGGGGAAATAGGCAGATAATTAAATATACTTGGTTCATCATCTTTATAAGGTGTCCTGCCCACCACCAACATTCAGTCGGCATTGGTCTAAGCCAGGTGTCTGCAAATTTGGCAACTTTAAGACTTGTAGATGTCAACTCTCAGAATTCCTCAGCCAGTCATGGGGCAGTCAGCTGAACCAATTTTTCTTGGTGGCCATTTTCTTTGAGAACTGTTTTGAACTTAAATGGCCCAGTGATATGGCAAAGAAATGAAGACGGCAGCCACAGTGTTACAACTGAATCTGCCTTTTTAAAAAAAATAAAATAAAAACTTAAAATATTTTTTTTTAAATAAAAATATGAGGTGATTGCCAAAAAGGCATTAAGAGTTGTTAACCTAAACTTGTGTAGCTTCTTCTCTGGTAATATTGTTCTACTAACTAGATCTGTGATGACGAACCTATGGCATACATACTACAGGTGGCACATGGAGCCATATCTGTGGGGTACATGAACGTTGCCCTAGCTTAGCTACAGCATGAGAGTCAGCTGATTTTTGGGCCTTCCGGGACCACCGGAAATCGGGAAATGGGATGTTTCTGGACTCCGGTGGGCCTCCGGAGGGCCTCCAGAGAGCCGTTTTTGCCCTCCCCAGGCTCCAAGAAAGACTCTGGAGCCTGGGGAGGACGAAAAACAGGCCTACCGGGCCCACTAGGCCATCACATGCCAAAAGCAGGGGGGGGAACACAGGGGATCCTGCACGCATGCACGTGGGGTGGGGGCGAGATGCATTGAATTACGGGTGTGAGCATGCGCTTGCGACCCCCCCTGTTCCCTCCGCTTTTGGGATGCAACAGCAAAAAGTATAGCCATCACTGAATACAGCTCATCTGTCTGGAAACCACAGTGTATATCGGACATTGAATGAGTCCAGAGTTATTTCAGAAGAGTCCTCCACTCCTCTGCTTGTGTTGTGACCCAGGTTCCTGGACCTGGACTCCTGGACTCGGATGATTCAGAAAGTGAGGGAGAAGACCTGGCAAGCCCTTCTTCTCTTGGGCCCTCTCCCTCCCTGGCACCCACTCAAAGGGAGGAGGAGGGGCCGGCAAGGCCTGATTCTCTGGAGCCTTCTTCTGATTTGGCAACGCCCCAAGAACAGTTTTGGAGTGATGCAAGACTGCGCAGACGTGACCGGCGCGCGCAGCAGAAACAGCATTGGGATAAGGCCAAGGAATGATGGACATCTGCAGAGACTATAAATAGGAGGCGGGACTTCCTGGTTTTTTGTCTTGGACAAAGCAATGAATTTGCGCGGGCAAACTGTATCAATGGAGGGAAGAATATATTCGTGAGTAATTCTGGCCTTATCTATAATTTCCTCGTTATCTCCAGAAACTTGGCAGGCCCGTGGGTAGACGTGGCCAGGACATTTATCTGTGTAAATAAATTAGAAAAGGAGGCCTCTGACTGACGCTTTGCTGGGAGTATTGGGGGGAGGGAAACAGAACAGCTTGCAACAGAATACCTTATGCCACTAGACTTGAAATTTTGGGCTTAAAGAACTTAGAACTTCACTTCCTTCGGTCTGACCTAAGCGTAGTAAGTAAAATTATCTGCTACAATGTCCTACCTGTCAATGACTACTTCAGCTTCAACTACAACAATACAAACTTGATTGCAGAAAATACGACTTCAGCAACAGAGTGGTCAATGCCTGGAATGCACTACCTGACTCTGTGGTTTCATCCCCAAACCCCCAAAACTTTAACCTTAGACTGTCTACTGTTGACCTCACCTCATTCCTAAGAGGTCTGTAAGGGGCGCCCATAAGCGCACCAACCTGTATACCGTCCCTGTCCTAACGTCCCATTTTTACTCGTATCCTTTTCATGTATTCAAATCATGTTTATATTTTTATCTTTTATATTATATTATATATGCTTGACAAAATAAATAAATAAAATGAAAACTGAAATGAAAGATGGACCTTTCAAAATAAATGGATTGCGGATTACCACATTGTAATTGTAACCACATCATGGGAGCACCCCTGAAGTGACCATAAATATGAGTTTGTCAACAACTCCACCACAAATAAGAATGTAACCCTCGGCTTACAACCATTTATTTGGCGATTGTTTGAAGTTGCCAAAAACACTGAAAACAGGAACTTTCAAATGACCCTTTTTTTAAAATTTGCATTTATATCCCGCCCTTCTCTGAAGACTCAGGGCGGCTTACACTATGTTAAGCAATAGTCTTCATCCATTTGTATATTATATACAAAGTCAACTTATTGCCCCCAACAATCTGGGTCCTCATTTTACCTACCTTATAAAGGATGGAAGGCTGAGTCAACCTCGGGCCTGGTGGGACTTGAACTTGCAGTAATTGCAAGCAGCTGTGTTAGTAACAGACTGTCTTACCAGCCTGAGCCACCACAGGCCCTTGCACTTGCTGTATGACCATTGCAGCATCCTTGTAATGTTGCCGATTGGGGAAAATGGAGAATGAACATCCACCCATTTTCAATTTACCAAGGTTGAGAGCATGGATGGGCTGATGGGGGTTTGCAGGGGTTCGGGAGAACCTCTAGCTAAGATTCTGTGCAGTTCAGAGAACCCCCAAATCCCACTCCTGGCTGGCCCCACCCACCCCACCCCTCCCCTCCCAGGAGTCCCCACGTGGCCTCTTTTGGATGCAGGTAAGTGCAGGATGCGTGCGGAGGCTCGGGGAGGGCGAAAAACAGGCCTAGCAGAAGTTCGGGAAGGCCAGAAATGGGGCCTCTGGAGAGCCTCCAGAGCCTGGGGAGGCCGTTTTCGCCCTCCTGGAGGCTCAAGGAAAGCCTCTGGAGTCTGGGGAGGGCAAAAACACCCCCCACACCATGGTGCAGGAGGCCGACTAGGCCACGCCCACCAAGCAACCGGGCAGAGAACCCCTTGCTAAAAATTTTGAAGCCCACCCCGGTTGAGAAACATGACTTCCAAAGTCAAGAAGGTGCTTCTTCAATAGATTGGGATTCTAAAATCTGCTAATGAGTAGTAAAACAAGAATCTCCAGCAGACATAATAAAGAGTATAACTATCCTGCACATTTTTTTTTAATCTCCCCATTTTATGCAGCTTAACTCCGAGCAATTCTTCACTCGTTAGTGCTCATTTCTTACCACAGATGCCGTCAGAAATCTATTTTAAAAGTTCTTTTAATTAACTTTTCTGACTCTTAAACTGGAAGCAGCTGTAATGAAGTCATTCGTGACACTCAAGAGTTCAGGTGCCAAACAAAAGACTGTAAACCAAATTCCATAACGATGTAATAATGACCAAACATTTAAGAGAAATCATATTTCAACGTGTTGGGTGTTTTTGTTTTTTAATGGTTTTCTTTGTCTTTTTAATACCACAGTTGGAAAGCCTGTTTTCTTCCCATGGGTTTAACTGTCTTTAAAATATCCCGATTCTCTCTTGTATCAGACTAGCCCAAGTATTTGGGTGATCTTAGCTGCGTGTAATTGGACTCAATATCTGTAGTAAAGAGACTTTTCCAAAGATTTGCTGTGTGGGGTTGTGGACCAGGGAAGTATTGAATCATATGGATTTGACAACTTTTAACATCAATTCCCAAAGGAAAGCCAAATGAGTCGCTGGACGCGCAGTCATTGAACGACATTAATGTTGTGGCCCGCTAGTGGCCCGCTAGTGGCCAGAGGAGCTGGTGGCAGACTCAGACAATGAAGAGGTAGGGGAGGAACATGGGCCAGTCCTGGAGTCTGGGGAAGGCTCTGATGAGTGCTCTGCATCGGAGGCAGAGAGGGAGCCAGGGCCGTCCGACAGTTATCAGCTGCCTTCAGAGTTGGATATCAGTAGGGCAGAAGAACAGCTGGAGCCTGTTCCTAGTGTGCGCATGCAGAGCTGCCAGATGAAGGGAAGAGAAGGAACAAGGGTCGACTTGGGAGTAAAGGCACAGGTGGACGGTGAATGGCCCCTCCCATAAGGAATAAAGAGGAGCAAAGAGGAGTGGAGTTTGCAGGAGATAATTAGTTCAATCGATGAGGGTAAAGATTTGTGCCTGACTTCTTGCCAAGTAATTGCTGTTGCTACAGCATGGCATTTGGAAGATATCGGACTGGCCATTCTCCAAGCCTGATAAAGGTCTGTAGTTGTGAAATCTCATGAAAGACCATTTGCCGGGATTTTGCTGGAGCGGAATTTCCTTTTAACCTAAATAAAAGAGGTTTTATCGGGATGAGGAGTCTACTTCATGCTCTTGGGAAGCCTAGGACAACTAAAACGACCCTATGCAAAAGGTGCTAGGTTTGAACTATCATGCCAGCAATAGACAATCCTGAATAGGATCCGCACTTCACATGGTGTCTGCCAGGATTCTCTGCATAATTAGAATTCTTTATTGTCCAAGTGTGATTGGACAAACAAGGAATTTGTCTTCGGTGCATAAGCTCTCAGTGTACATAAAAGCTCTAAGTGATAAATCATGATCATAGTCATCATAAAAATACATTCATCATAAATCATAAGAACTTAAGTGATAGTCATAGGATACTAAATAAGCAATCAACATAAATCATACTAGGGAACTAAATAAAACAATATAAATCGTAAAGATTCAAGCAACAAAGTTATAGCCATAAGTAGAAAAGGAGATGGGTAATAGGAAAGAATAGTAGTAATACAATCTTACTAAATAGTTTGACAGTGTTGAGGAATTAGTAGTTTACCAGAGTGATGGCATTCGGGGAAAACCTGTCCTTGTGTCTAGTTGTTCTGGTGTGCAGTGCTCTATAGCGTCGTTTTGAGGGCAGGAGTTGAAACAGTTTATGTCCAGGATGTGAGGGATCTGTAAATATTTTCCCAGCCCTCATTTTGACTCCTGCAGTATACAGGTCCTCAATGGAAGGCAGGTTGGTAGTCACTGTTTTTTCTGCAGTTCTAATGATCCTCTGAAGTCTGTGTCTGTCTTGTTGGGTCGCAAAACCAAACCAGACAGTTATAGAGGTGCAGATGACAGACTCAACAATCCCAGGATCCAAGATATTCCAGGATATTGCAGGTCAATCACCAGGACCAGAGGTTTTGTCTTCCAAGCCTCTGCTGGAGCCCATCTTTCTTTCTAGCAGAGTGTCTGCTATTTTCAGATCACTTGCTGGGACACTGCCATTATGATGGAGGAGGAGGGAGGAGGCTATTGGGGTTGTGTTCTTTGCATGCTTTCACTTTTTGCTGTAACCACTTGGGATTTAGGGAGGGGAACTATCTTGAAGATAGATGGGCTTCCTCCCAGTCAGTTCTAGCCTGACACCAAGGTCGCTGAGTCCTGGAATGAACTGCTATCAAGCTAACACCTCAGAGTTCTCAAAACACCCATAAGACACTGCATTGGCTACCGCTGGTGGACTGGTGAAAGGGGGAGATGGAGTTTGAATCGGGAAGAATCACTTAACGTTTTGCGCGGGAACTTCAGATTCCGCCTGACTCCTCTGCAATCACTTTCTCTCAGTAAAAGTTGCTTTCGATAACGAATTGTTTCAAGAGTCATGCTTTCCTGAGGGAGTAGCCGAAGCAGGCCCTTACAGCTATAGTATTCAAAATGGAGGGCTGATTCTATGTAAACCACGGGTGTCAAACACGCTTCGTCACCAGAGGTGAGTTTCAGCAGGTTCTGACCAGTTCTGGAGAACCGGTAGTAAAAATTCTGACTGGCCCTGCTCCCATGTATTCTCTGCCTTCCAATTCTCAGCTGATCGGGAGGAAATGGGGATTTTGCAGTAACTTTCCCCTGGATTGGGGAAGGAAGGGAGGTTTTGCAGTATCCTTCCCCTGCCATGCCCACCAATCCACGCCAGGCCCACCAAGCCATGTCCACCGAACCAGTAGTAAAAAAATTTGAAACCTACCACTTTTCGTCGTGTTGTTGTCACGTGGCGTATCATGACTTTTTCCCCCTTCGCTAAAATGGAGGGTGGGGATGGCCAGTGCCTGACACATCTGCTCCGGGGGCCGCAAATTTAACACCTCCTGATGTAAACCAACAAAACATCGAAGACTAAAACTGGAAATCTCAGTGTTAGCACCTACTCTTTGTAAAATTGTCTGGCACTGCTATCTATCCCTTGTACACTTTTTTTGATTGTTGTCATTTTGCAGTTTGAAAAAGCGACCTTCCGATGGGGCGTCTCTGGATTTCTCTAAAGACCAGTCTTTCGTGTATATTTTGGCAGGGTCAGGTCCATGCTCCAGTTCAGGAGATATTAGCGAGAATTTTCCATATGCATTTGTGTGCAGTGCTAGAGTTGCGTGTGGTCATGAGACAAATTCATCCCACAGTTTTGTTGCTGCTGCAGTTCTTACCTTTCTTAGAGCCAACTGTCAACTTGGCAGTTAAAATATCACAGGGGGAAGATAGAGTAGCTGAAGTATTTATGCTTCAACATTCTTGTGCCTCATTAGTCACAAAGCACAATGGAAAAAATGGAAAAAATGCTGGGTTTATAAGGAAGTTGGAAATGTGTAGAATTGCAGATGAGGAAAAAAAACACAAAAAACAACAACCCCAAACTGGCACGTATTAAAACGTCTATTTCTTTAGAGACAGTTTGCAAGTCAGAGAGAAATAAAATTAGGAAGGTGGCTTCTGTTATTGCAAAAAATTATTCACCTCAAAACAATGTCATGAATGTAAAACACTCCCTGTAAAATAAATATGGCTCCAAGAGAGGTAGAACCACATAATTTTATTTTCTAAACGGAGTTTCAATGCAGATCGGAACGATCAAAACTTTGGATTCCTCATAAAAGAACATGTTCTAAACTACCCATGACGTTTGCTATTTTATGATATGGTTTTATAAGCCACTGCATTATTATTTTTTTAAAAGAAGCAGCCAAAGGGGACATCTTCAGATCATAATTGGAACTTGCACGCACAGTATGTACTGCTGCGAAAAACATCTGTCTGTACTTCCTGCAGGTTTCTTCTTCTTATTGTGTAAACATCTGGCCGACTGTGCGACCAAAAGTGAAAATTATATCGGGTCCGTGGATGAATTGTGACAATTTGGATGCTTGGTGTTCAACTTGAGTTTCTGGCTAATTAATCTGGAATTAAATCCAAACCAGACAGTTATAGAGGTGCAGATGACAGACTCAACAATTCCAGGATCCAAGATATTCCAGGATATTGCAGGTCAATCACCAGGACCAGAGGTTTTGTCTTCCAAGCCTCTGCTGGAGCCCATCTTTCTTTCTAGCAGAGTGTCTGCTATTTTCAGGTCACTTGCTGGGACACTGCCATTATGATGGAGGAGGAGGGAGGAGGCTATTGGGGTTGTGTTCTTTGCATGCTTTCACTTTTTGCTGTAACTGTTTGGGATTTAGGGAGGGGGACTATCTTGAAGATAGATGGGCTTCCTCCCAGTCAGTTCTAGCCTGACACCAAGGTCGCTGAGTCCTGGAATGAACTGCTATCAAGCTAACACCTCAGAGTTCTCAAAACACCCATAAGACACTGCATTGGCTACCACCGGTGGACTGGTGAAGGGGGGAGATGGAGTTTGAATCGGGAAGAATCGCTTAACATTTTGCGCAGGAACTTCAGATTCCGCCTGACTCCTCTGCAATCACTTTCTCTCAGTAAAAGTTGCTTTCGATAACTAATTGTTTCAAGAGTCATGCTTTCCTGAGGGAGTAGCCGAAGCAGGCCCTTACAGCTATAGTATTCAAAATGGAGGGCTGATTCTATGTAAACCACGGGTGTCAAACACGCTTCGTCCCCAGAGGTGGGTTTCAGCAGGTTCTGACCAGTTCTGGAGAACCGGTAGTGGAAATTCTGACTGGCCCTGCTCCCATCTATTCTCTGCCTCCCAATTCTCAGCTGATCGGGAGGAAATGGGGATTTTGCAGTAACTTTCCCCTGGATTGGGGAAGGAAGGGAGATTTTGCAGTATCCTTCCCCTGCCATGCCCACCAATCCATGCCCACCAATCCACGCCAGGCCCACCAAGCCATGCCCACCGAACCAGTAGTAAAAAAATTTGAAACCCACCACTTTTTGTCGTGTTGTTGTCACGTGGCGTATCGTGACTTTTCCCCCCTTCGCTAAAATGGAGGGTGGGGATGGCCAGTGCCTGACACATCTGGTCCGGGGGCCGCGAATTTAACACCCCCTGATGTAAACCAACAAAACATCGAAGACTAAAACTGGAAATCTCAGCGTTAGCGTCTTCTCTTTGTAAAATTGTTTGGCACTGCTATCTATCCCTTATATACTTTTTTTTGATTGTTGTCATTTTGCAGTTTGAAAAAGCGATCTTCCGATGGGGCGTATCTGGATTTCTCTAAAGACAAGTCTTTCGTGTATATTTTGGCAGGGTCAGGTCCATGCTCCAGTTCAGGAGATATTAGCGAGAATTTTCCATATGCATTTGTGTGCAGTGCTAGAGTTGCGTGTGGTCATGAGACAAATTCATCCCACAGTTTTGTTGCTGCTGCAGTTCTTACCTTTCTTAGAGCCAACTGTCAACTTGGCAGTTAAAATATCACAGGGGGAAGATAGAGTAGCTGAAGTATTTATGCTTCAACATTCTTGTGCCTCATTAGTCACAAAGCACAATGGAAAAAATGGAAAAAATGCTGGGTTTATAAGGAAGTTGGAAATGTGTAGAATTGCAGATGAGGAAAAAAAAAAAAACAACAACCCCAAACTGGCACGTATTAAAACGTCTATTTCTTTAGAGACAGTTTGCAAGTCAGAGAGAAATAAAATTAGGAAGGTGGCTTCTGTTATTGCAAAAAATTATTCACCTCAAAACAATGTCATGAATGTAAAACACTCCCTGTAAAATAAATATGGCTCCAAGAGAGGTAGAACCACATAATTTTATTTTCTAAACGGAGTTTCAATGCAGATCGGAACGATCAAAACTTTGGATTCCTCATAAAAGAACATGTTCTAAACTACCCATGACGTTTGCTATTTTATGATATGGTTTTATAAGCCACTGCATTATTTTTTTTTTAAAAGAAGCAGCCAAAGGGGACATCTTCAGATCATAATTGGAACTTGCACGCACAGTATGTACTGCTGCAAAAAACATCTGTCTGTACTTCCTGCAGGTTTCTTCTTATTGTGTAAACATCTGGCCGACTGTGCGACCAAAAGTGAAAATTATATCGGGTCCGTGGATGAATTGTGACAATTTGGATGCTTGGTGTTCAACTTGAGTTTCTGGCTAATTAATCTGGAATTAAATCCAAACAGGATTATTTGAAGGGAGGAAGTCAAAAAGTTCACGAAGACATCCGTATCCATATGATCAAAGCAGGTAGAAACAGGGATAAATCTGATTGAAGACAGTCCCCCATTGTTGTGTTCTCCTCGCCTCTGTCAGAAGGATGGCCTAATTAGCTGGCTCTTATCAGCTCTGGCAGCAAAAGAATCAGCGTCTGCCAAGAGCCCTCGATAGCTACCAAGACGCTGGTGAGTCACAACCTTCAGCTCTAGTCAATCCGTGGATTTGCCTGATACAAAGAGACACACCAGCTCTTGCTGCCTTTATATCCTGTGGGGTGTGGCTCCATGACTCAGCATTTCCTAGGTCTGCCCCTCCCCTGTTTCTGTCGTTCCCTTCTCTCCTGCCTACGAAACCTGGGATTGAGCCAAGCCTGATTGCTGTCAGCAGGGTCTGCAGGCATGGCCTGGAGGGGGGGGGGAAGAGTCAGGAGAAGGAGGCCTCGTTATCTCTTTCACTTGGCCTGCTTCTGGCTCCTGGAGCTGATCCAAGCTGCCTCTTGAAAAAGCACCTTTGGGACAACCTGGGGGCAGAATTAAAAGAGGGATCAGCCTAGAATTTTTACATAGCAGGGGTGAAATGTTACCGGTTTGGGCCGGTTCGCCCGAACCGATAGTTAAAAAATGCTACTGATTCGCCAAACCAGTAGTAAAAAATGTAAAAAAAAAAAAAGTTCCGACAATCAGATGAGCGATGCGCGATCATCGGAACTTTTTTAAAAAACTTTTTCAGCATTTTTTTTATACCGCTTCTCCGGAAGTGGTAGTTAAAAATGCTTTAAAAAAAAAGTTCTGACTATCGTGCGTCACTCAGCTGAAGATTCTTCATGGCGTATGCACGGCCAGCGAACCGGTAGTAAACCAGTTCACCACTGCTACATAGCCACACGTGAACTAAGTCCAACCTGACTTGAGTGCCACTGGCCCTTATGTAACTAGTCAAGTGCTGACCATCAGTTGAGAAGATTCCTGTGCATAGGTTTTAGCAATAAATCAGAAACTTCACACGTGAACCTAATCTTTCGTGCTGACTGCCGGCAAAGTAGGGTTGGCTGAGGGGAAGGGGACAGCAGTCAGAGTGAGCCTTCTACCTCTCTGGAAGGGGGTAGACATGGCAGAATGGGGAGGGGATGCAGTTTTCCTCATGGCCTATGGCAGTCTGGGATCCCCCTCCCTTCAGCAAAATAGCAGGCAATTCTACACATCAGCCAAGGATGAAAAAGTGACTCCTGAAAGTTGCGAGAGGAAGGAAATGGCAGGAGCCTATATTACATGTAGAAGGAAGTCTGACCCAATGTACCGTATTTTTTGGAGTATAAGACGCAACTTTCCCCCCCCCCCCAAAAGAGGGTGAAAATCTGGGTGCGTCTTATACTCTGAATATAGCCCCGCCCAGCTTCTCAAACAGAGGTTTCAGAGGCTGAAAAAAGCTTCAGAAAAGAAACTCCCAAACAGAGCTTCAGAAAAGAAGCCTTCAAACAGAGCTTCAGAAAAGAAGCTCCCAAACAGAGCTTCAGAGGCTTTTTTTCCTGAAGTTCTGTTTTGGAGGCTTGCAGAGGCAGAAAAAAGTTTTTCTGAAACAGAGTTTCAGAGGCAGGGGGGAAAAAAAAAAGCAAAAAACAGCAAGGCACAGAGCTCACAACCAAGGAACCTGTTGCTAAAATTCACCTCTGGGAACAGCTGATTTGGGGTATTCCGGGAGGCCGATCTACCTGCCAATCAGCTTTTTTTCTTATTTCCCTCCCGAAAAACTATGGTGCGTCTTATACTCTGATGCATCTTATACTCCGAAAAATACGGTAGTTAGTCTTAAATCTCCAGAATATTGTCGATTTTTTTTTCTTGCCTGGAATCTTCTTCTTATCTTAATGCCACACTGAGAGCATATGCACCAAGACAAATTCCTTGTGTGTCCAATCACACTTGGCCAATAAAGAATTCTATTCTATTCTATTCTATTCCATCTAAGGAGGCTTTGCATTGGCTAGTAAAAACATGCCGTAAAGCCCAAAACATTTACAGAACTTCCAAAGCCTTTTAGCTCCTTCCTGTAGTTGTCCATTTGTCAGCTGGAACTCTATCCAATGAAATTTTAACCCCAAGGTATTTCTATTTGGCACCAGATTTTTTTTAAAAAAAAAACCTACATTATTTGGGCCAACAAAACAACAACAACAACATTGGATAACTCTTTGCCTCAGTTCATTTTTCTGGCTGAAGATATCTTGCTATAAAATGGATGGAAGGAAGCAGAACATCTGTTTCTACCGAGCATGGGAACTCACTGTATTGTAAGCCATCCAGAGTCAACTCAGGTGATGAGATGGATGGCATACAATTTTAATAAATAATAAACTGATGTCTGAATACAGAAGGGAACACTTCTTTGCTTTTCAGGCTTACTAATGGAAGCTTTTCGGGCTTACTAAACAAGAATTTGGGTGAACGCTAAGCCCCCCTTTCATCCCCCAATATTTAAAAAAAAAACAAAAAACACAAGATTTTTCTCCATGAGGAAACAAACTATTGCTTTCCATACATACGCACCATATGTATGCAGTGTGGGCGGGGCAGGTAGAGCAGGTGGGCAGGGCGAGTGGTGACCAGATGACCGGGGGAGGGGCCAATCAGACGTGGTATTTGCCGGTTCGGCAAACCAGTTAAAATTTCCGCTATTGGTTCGCCCGAACCGGCTGAAGACCACTTCTGCTACACACACACTTCATACATACATTTAAAAAGACTCACCAAAGAAAAAAATATACTGAACACGGGATTATTTGGTAAAGAATAATTTTCACAGTAACAAGCATAAAAAGCATTAAGTTGCTCAATTATTTCATCCTGTAAATCATTAACATATATATAATATATTGCAAAACGCAAGAAACAAAATATTAAAATTTATACCCCCAAAGTGAATAATTACTTTAGTAGTAGCTCCTCTGTTTTTATACAACTGCAAAAAAAAGCCATGGAAATATCAGAGGCTCTTCCATTTCTATAACTTGACTGCATCATTGAAAGCCGGGGTGGACATGACACATAGAGACCATCCTGTCCTCCTACGGCTCCAATGCCTTCTGAGATGCTGCCACTGGAATTTGCCCACAAGGTGGCCAATTCTTAGTAGTGTGCTTTATTGTGTGGAACAGCCCAAATGAAGAATGTACACCAGAGTACCAAAAGCCACCCCAATTATTACATTCCTCCAAACCCTTCGAAACATAAGAAAACTGAAAACTTTCAACATCTTCTCCGAAACCCCAACAAATCACAGTGTCATCAGAAATCCGAAAAGGTATCATGGGACTTATTTTATAGTCTAAGGCAGGGGTCTCCAACCTTGGCAACTTTTAAAACTTGTGGACTTCAACTCCCAGAATTCTGGGAGTCCACAAGTCTTAAAGTTGCCAAGAATTCTGGGAGTTGAAGTCCACAAGTCTTAAAGTTGCCATGGTTGGAGACCCCTGGTTTAAGGGACACCACTGTCCTTACAGATCGTAATGTATTTTAGAGCCAGGGTTCTCCACCTTGGAAACATTCAGATGCGTGGACTTCAAGTCCCAGAATTCCCCAGACAGCATGGGTTCTGGGAGTGAATGAATTCTGGGAGTTGAAGTCCACATGTCTTCCAGTTCCCACGGTTGGGTAATTTTGCTTTACAGCTACTAAACAATTTCCCAATCTGTTGCTGCTTTCAAGTATTGTTATTTCCTTGCATGAATTAAGGTGATATGATCCTAACTTATAGAAGTACAATAGAAGTAATAACAGAACAGATTTGGCTTCCCAGCTAGTAGGGCATCTTAAGGCAAAACCACGAAACTGAAAAGGCATGTTTGTTTTTTTCATGAAAAGACACAAACGTAGAGAATGCAACAGGCCATTTTGGAACAGATGTAAATAAATAATAAGGCATTTCAATTCCAGTCGTTATTCGAACGTCTCTAATTAGTGTTTTCAATTTGGATGAGAGTTCGTTTTATTTCTGACATTAAAAAAAATATTTTATTCCATTTGGTAAATGCCGGTTAAGTATGACATAAATAGCAAAAGCAATGCTGCCTCCATGCTTAAATTTGTAAGCTTAGGTTTGTAAAGGACAATTGTTCCTGGGAATATGTAACTTTACTGAGATTTGCCAATGATTGCATTTCTTTTTTAAAACTATGTGGGAGCCATTGGCACTCATTAGCTTCACACAACCTGTTGTGTGGCCTGTCGGCCGCCAGCCCCTCCAACAGCCGAATCAGATGAGGACGAGGCGTGGGAGTCAGGATAGCATCAAGGCAATCCGAGAGCTCCGAGGGGGAAGAGGGAATGGAGCTGTCAGAGAGAGAGAGAGACAGAGGCAGAGCCTGGGCTGTCCGTCAGCCCTCAGATGGAGAGGAAACAGCCGCCAGGTCTGGAGGTGACTGATGAGGAAGAGGAGGAACAGCTGGGTCCAGTGCCTGATGCGCGGATGCGCAGAAGGCAGAGGAGAGGAGAGCAGTGGAAATCTATGGGCTGATCCTTGGGAAGGAAGAATAACCGCTGCTACAGAAGTCCCGCTCTAACTCTGGGGATAAAAGGCAGAGGGCGCAGACAACTATTCATCTCCTTGCCGAACAGACTTGTTAGCCTGCGGTAAGAGAGAAACTTTTTGCCAGGGTTGCTGGCGCTCCTAATAAAGGAATCTTTGAATTTACTTCAGAGGTTTTGTCATGTTTGGGGAGCTGGGACAGAAAACAACTGTTAGCTTTACAAGGACGGCAGTATGATTCAGAACATCTAACCAAAACAATACGAGACCGGCTGATTGATCCTAGTTCTCTGTCTAGTCTCCAGCGTCTTTGAGAGAAGCGATCAACGGTATGGAATCCTTTCCTTCTGTCTCCGGTTCTGTGACTTCTTCCTGCAGCAAACAGTTCAGCTGCTTCTGAGCGCAAGAGAGGAACAATTCCAAACTGGAAAGGCTACGCTGACGGATCACTTGATCCAGCTGTCAGGACAAGAAAAAGCAGACATGAAGCAAAATGCAAGGAATTCCAAAGAAAAACACACCCCTTGATTTAAACTCGGGAGATGCGAAGGTATAGGACTCGGGTAATGCACGAAGGCTAACGTAACCCATCATAATTGACTTAATTACTTCTAGCTCCAGTTATTAAAAGTTAAACCAAAAACTGAAGCTGTTATATTCACCTTCCTTCGTTATTACAAGGAAGAAGTAACACCCCCAATGAAAGAAAACTCCGAGGCTTGAGTTTCCTCAAAGTTCCATTTTATTAGAGATGTCATATTGGCACATCTGGGAAAACCCGAATCTGAAAGCTTCCAGGTTTTCCCCACCCAAAGGAAAGTCCAAGTCCCTGTCCCAGCACCCATATGTCCATCACGTGATCCAATCAGGCACCACAAACTGAAGATACCTCCCAATCACCTCATTGCAGTGGCAGGGCACCATGGCCTTGACTCTCTGAGAAAAGAATGTTATTTTGACTATATATCACCCATACTCCATACAATCCCCCCTCCCAGTTTCCCACAGCAGTAAATGTGATGGCTTCCAGGTCTGACAGGCCACCCCCCTCCCGTCATTAGAAGACTTTGATCAGACATCAAGCTTCTTGGGCAGAACTGCAAGATAGTTTAATAAAATACTGGGGAAAATGTCTTTTCCTTCTCTTTCCTCCATCTTTTTTTTGTAAATCATCTTTTTGCTATTGAATTCCCACAACTGACGGATCTCGGAACTAATAAAACAGTTTCTTACGGATTCTCAAACCATTTCAAGGTTTCTAGAAGGACCTTTTCTTAGGTTTCATTCATAATTATATGTAATAGAAAAACACATAATGACAATCATTAATAAAATGACTTTCTTTTCTCTCAACAACTCCCCCACCAACTAACTTGTTTGGAACACAGTCGCCGAGTCTTTCATTAATGTTTTGGATTTCATTGATTGCTCCAAATCCTTTAATTTGATTTTGCTGGAATATATAAAGATACTGGGCTGACATTATCTGTAGTACCCTTGTACACAACCTTCCAGCTTTGATTTTAGGAGTTCAAAGTAAGTAAGTAAGTAGATAATTGCTTTAGTCTGGCAAGATTCTGTCTATAGGAGAATAACAAGAAAAAAAGATTTCAGAAGTAAGTAACCCATATATTGTTCTTGATTCTTTGGGCCTGACAGCTCTGGTCAAAGAGCAATAACTACCGTATTTTTCAGAGTATAAGATGCACCAGAGTATAAGCCGCACCTTAGTTTTTGGGGAAGAAAATAAGAAAAAAGTGATTGTCAGGTGGATCTGCCTCCGGAATACCCCCAATCAACTGTTCCCAGAGGTGAATTTTAGCAACAGGTTCCTTGGTTGTGAGCTCTGTGCCTTGCTTTTTTCAAACTTTTTTTTCTGCCTCTGAAACTTCTGAAACTCTATTTCTGCCTCTGAAAGCCTCCGAAACAGCTTCAAAAAAAAAGCCTCTGAAGCTCTGTTTGGAAGCTTTTTTTCTGAAGCTCTGTTTGGAGGCTTTTTTTCTGAATCTTCGTTTCTGATGCTTTTTTTCAGCCTACGAAACCTCCGTTTGAGATGCATTCGGAGTATAAGACGCACCCAGATTTTCACCCTCTTTTTTGGGGGGAAAAGGTGCATCTTATACTCTGAAAAATATGGTATTTGCAAGGCAGGAGAACAGTTCTCCTCCTTGTTCCCCCCCCATGGATTATTTTATGGGGAGATGGAATGTATGACAATATACAGTCATACATACAGAATCAGTTTTCTTTTCAAATAAAAACAAAGGCCGACATTGCACAATATATCCTTTACAAAGGAGATTTATTTTGCTTTACACAAAGCACCCAATCAAGTTAATTTCCAAAGAAAGACCTCACTGTGTTTCTTTTGCTTTCCCTAAAAAGGAATTTCTTAAAATATGTTACGCCGTTTAAGACTGAAATAAAAGATGTTCTTAAAACAGTTTGAAATACCGGTATTTTATTGCAGTTTATTGGAATGCTGCACGTTTGCGCAATTTAATAGTTGTTTTGTTTTCTACTCCTTTAAATATGGGAGTGATTTTGTTAATGTCCTGCCCTGTGACAGCCATTTTCTCTTAGTGCCTGTGATGGCATCTCCAGCTAGAACAGGGGAAGGTGTGAAGAGGGGGTGTCAGCCCCGGACTGCCAGACAGCCCAGGGCTGCCATTCAGGTGGGGGAGAGTGCATGGGCATCAACGGCCACACCACCATGGCATCATGATGGGGAGGAGTCACTGCCCAAGACACACACCTATGGCCTGCATCGCCTCGCTCCGGCATCCATGGGGCTGCCACCTGGCTAGAGGGGGGCAGACTTTGCCTGGCTGATTGCTCTGGCATCCACGGGGCTGCTGCCTGCCCAGCGGGGCCTTGACTGTAACCAGCTACTTGCAAAACAGCTGATTGTTGGCTCATGGAAACAGCTGATCGTCAGAGCGTGGGAAAAAGCTGGGAGCCAAGTGGGATGGGCCAGGATGGGCAGCTAGGGGCATGGTCAGACTGCGGTGGCTGTATTAGCGGCAAGCTGTCTTGGGAGGGGCAGGGTATACACACAAGGGAGGTGGAGCACATATAAGGGGCGGGTGAACTAACCACGGTAGAACAAACTTTGATTCCTTTTGCATGGTCGCTTCGTGCTGGGTCCGTGTTTCCAGATAAGCAATCTAACATCAACTTGTGTTGCTGGCTTTTCTTACCCGGGACACCGGAATATGACAGAGGGATCAGCTTAGAGTCCTTGCACTGTAGGAAGTGGCTCAGAACCTTCCTATCCCAGAATCCCTGAAACCCTTGTCTGGCTGTTCCAAAGAAAGTGGAATCAGGCTGGCAAGATTCTTGTACATAGGCATGCAGCAATAAAAATAATAACCTTGAGCAGCTCATGGTCTCATTCTGGTTCCT
This sequence comes from Ahaetulla prasina, assembly GCF_028640845.1. Classification (NCBI taxonomy): domain Eukaryota; kingdom Metazoa; phylum Chordata; class Lepidosauria; order Squamata; family Colubridae; genus Ahaetulla; species Ahaetulla prasina. The sequence continues at coordinate 12,227,338 of NC_080545.1, forward strand.
TGTACTTGACAGTGTCCCTGTGATGTCTCTCTTGGATGACTCCTCTGATTATTCCTTGAATATTCCAGAAATGAGCCCGGCATATCAGGAACTGGGTTAATGATTATGAATGGTCAACCAAAAAAGATTTACAGGTGGCTTCGGTTGGGGACAGCTTGCAGGGGTGAATGGTCAGTGAAGAGGAGGAGGAGGAGCTGCCTTCACGGTAAAACAGAGAGCACACAGGGCAGAGAAAAGACAGGAGCAGTGGAGATCTGCTAGATTACTCAGGAGAAGGCCCCGCCCATCTTGATAGGCTGCACCAGAAAGCGATTTATCATGGCAGATAAAGGAAGACGTTCTGGAAACAACGTTTTTCGTTTATGTGCTTCCAGCTTGACTTTGTGCCTGGGAGACTCCAAACTTCTCTTGCTAAGAGAAGTTTGCTACTTTTCTTATGAGTGTGCTTCAGTGTGGCCTGGTGGAGTTCAGTTTGTTCAGTGGACTTATTTGTTGGAGCAACTTTTCACTGTTTTATGAACTATTGGCCGTTGCCTTGTGGACTAAACCTGGCTGGACTTATTTGGGACAGTTCCAAATGAAGAGAATTGCTGGGGAACATTCATAAACTCTCTAAAATCATGTGTGTGTGTGTGTGTGTGTGTGTGTGTGTGTGTGTGTGTGTGTGTGTGTGTGTGTGAATGAGTGGGGCAGCACAGCCCCTGCCATTTCCTCACAACTTAAAATACACCTTCGTATTCCCCAAAAATGATTTTTTTCAAATGTTCTCTTCCAGGAAGTCCTGCCATCACAACTTATCTGCTAAACAACTTCTGTTGATGTTTGGGGTTTAGGATGGAAGATTACAATCCCACAGTATGACCTTGGCAGCTGTCTCACCTTATGCTCTCGTGCTGATCAGCTACAGAGAACTATTTTTTTTTTTAAAAAAAGTTTTTATTGGCTTTATTACAACGGCACAACACAGCGCAAACATACATAACATAAACACGTAATCTGTGTTTTCTTTTTACACGACGGTTTCGTTCCTTCAACTTTCTGCTTTATACATTCCCCTTTTTTCCTTCTTTTTTTACTATCTTCGACTTTATCGTCCCTTTACATCTAGTTTCATTTATTTACAATATTTTACACATTTGTTCTCTTCTCTTCTCCATCCTTTTTTTCTATTCAGTTTTCCTGTTCTCCAAGCACTCGTACCATTTGGTCCATATTTGACAATATTCTGTCTCTTCCTTTTCCTTTATTCCATTTGTTAATTTATCCATCTCCGCACAGTCCAGAATTTTCTTGATTGTTTCTTCTTCTGTTGGTATCTGTTCATTTTTCCAGAGCTGTAGTTAGGCAATCCTTGTCGCCGTAATTACGTGTAATATCAAATACTGAATATCTTTACTATACATCTTCAAGGGCTGCCTGATGAAATTCCAGCTTGAAAAATTGCAACCTTGCAAACTGGGACATAATCTAGATAAAAGAAACACAGGATTGAGTAGCGTGGAGCTGATCTCCCTTCGGTGTTCGATCTGTGAAATGGCAATGATCTCTAGGCCCAGGTGCTGGACAGACCAGTAGTGAAATCCAATTTTTTTTTACTACCGGTTCTGTGGGCGTGGCTTGGTGGATGTGACTTGGTGGACACGGCAGAGGAAGGATACTGCAAAATCCCAATTCTCTCCCCACTCCTGGGGGGAAGGATATTGCAAAAGTTCCATTCCCATCCCACTCCAGGGGAAGGATACTGCAAAATCCCCATTCCCTCCCCACTCCAGGGGAAGGATACTACAAAATCCCCATTCTCTCCCCACTCCTGGGGGGAAGGATATTGCAAAAGTTCCATTCCCATCCCACTCCAGGGGAAGGATACTGCAAAATCCCCATGCCCTCCCCACTCCAGGGGAAGGATACTGCAAAATCTCCATTCCCACCCCACTCTGGGGCCAGCCAGAGGTGGTATTTGCCAGTTCTTCGAACTGCTCAAAATTTCCTCTACCGATTCTCCAGAACCTTGTCAGAACCTCCTGGATTTCACCCCTGGGTCAGACTGATGTGTCACACACACACATTTCTAGTGCACTACCTGTATCTTTAATTAATGGGTACCCGAACTGTTTATGAAAAGTGTTTGGAAGCTGCAAAGCTTTCACACTAGACGTTCTTCAGGAGATCCTTGACATCAATGCTGTTTCTTCTGCCCATAAAGGGTGGGGCAGGGGGGAAGATGAGGGTCATTGCACAAATGACATGAAACTCATACAGCATCATTCATCCTCTTCTTTTGAATGGTGATGCCATGACATCACCATGGCATCTACTAGATACCTACGCCTGCCCAGTTTCTAAATCATCTTCCAGCAGCAATTAAACATGATGATGTTAATTTTCAAAACTGTCCTCAATTCAGAGTTTCGAAATCCCAAAAGTCTCTAGGATCAGAGCAGAGGCCCATATTTATCGTCCTTCTATCTATTTTGATCTTTTAAGTTTTCAACTGGGTCAGTTGGATACGGGATCTGCACTTAATGGAGGTCTGGACTCCCCCTTTCTGTGCTTCATCGAAACCTTTACACTGGAGAAGCTGCCAACAGCAGCTTCCCTCTCGTGCCAAAGTTGTCGTGTCCCACTCCTCCGCTGACGGCCGGGTCGGGGAAGTCCGTATCAAGCGTGCCTCTGCAGCTCTGCCAAAGTCCTATCAGAGTTCTCAAGGCAGGCCGGAGACCAGGAAGTGACTTCAGCAATCCAAGTTAGACTTTGCCTGACTCAGAGAATGCCAGAAAGCAGATCCTTTATATAGGCCATGGGGTGTGGCTCCATGACTCAGCACTTATCCAGGCCTGCCCCTCCCTTCCTTTTGCTGACGTCGCCTCTCAACTCTCTGGAAGCGAGGATCTCTCCAGCCTCCAGCTGTTGGCAATCCTAGCTCATGACTGGCCTCACATTCTTCAGGCTCACATGCTGTGGGGGAGAGGTTTAGTTGCTCCGTTTGCCTGGGCATGGTGCCAGGACTGGGGGCTGAAGGTATGCCAGAACACTCTTCTGCACTATCAGCGTCCGGCAGGAGATAAGAGGGGCCCGGCTGCGGCAGGGGGAGCGAGTGAGACACAACAAAAGTAGCACCAAGGTCAGATTTGCCCTGGGACTCCTATCTCTTTTTTATGACCCCATAATCCCTTGTGGGGAGGGCAACTGAATGGAGGAGAGTATTGACTGGCCGGGTGCTCTTCCTGTCGCCAATGCGGAATTTTATTCAGGAGATAAATTCTCATTGTGCCCAGAGAGAAATATCTGTCTCTACCTAGGATCGAACTCACAGCCTCCGGATTTCACCCCTGGGTCAGACTGATGTGTCACACACACACATTTCTAGTGCACTACCTGTATCTTTAATTAATGGGTACCCGAACTGTTTATGAAAAGTGTTTGGAAGCTGCAAAGCTTTCACACTAGACGTTCTTCAGGAGATCCTTGACATCAATGCTGTTTCTTCTGCCCATAAAGGGCGGGGCAGGGGGGAAGATGAGGGTCATTGCACAAATGACATGAAACTCATACAGCATCATTCATCCTCTTCTTTTGAATGGTGATGCCATAATAATAATAATAATAATAATAATAATAATAATAATAATAATAATAATAATAATAATAATAATAATAATAATAATAATAATAATAATTTAATTTGTATACCGCCCTTCTCCCGGAGGACTCAGGGCGGTGAACAGGCAGATAAAATAAAAACGATACATTTCAATAAAAACAATATTTAAAAAAACTTATTCCAATAGCCTAAATTTAAAATACAATACGAAATATAAAATAAACCCCAATAAAATCCATATTTAAAACCCTATTAAGCCAGTCCTGCTCAAAAGAATAGATATGTTTTAAGCTCGCGGCGAAAGGTCCGGAGGTCTGGAAGTTGTCAAGTCCTGGGGAAGCTCATTCCAGAGGGTAGGTGCCCCACAGAGAAGGCTCTCCTGGGGTCGCCAGCCTGCACTGTCTGGCTGACGGCACCCTGAGGAGGCCCTCTCTATGAGAGCGTACCAGTCGGTGGGAGGCATGTGGTAACAGAAGGCGGTCCCGAAGATATCCCGGTCCTATGCCATGGAGCGCTTTAAAGGTGGTAACCAACACCTTGAAGTGCACTCGGGAAACCACAGGTAGCCAGTGCAGCCTGCGCAGGATCGGTGTTATATGGGAGCCACGAGTGGCTCCTCTATCACCCGCTGCTGCATTCTGAACTAACTGAAGTCTCCGGGTGCACCTCAAGGGGAGCCCATGTAGAGAGCGTTACAGTAGTCCAGGTGAGAAGTGACGAGGGCATGAGTGACCGTGCATAAGGCATCCCGGTCTAGAAAGGGGCGCAACTGGCAGACCAGGCGAACCTGGTAAAAAGCTCTCCTGGAGACGGTCGCCAAATGATCTTCAAAAGACAACCGTCCATCCAGGAGAACCCCCAGATTACGCACCCTCTCCATTGGGGCCAATGATTCGCCTCCAACAGCCAGCCGCGGTTGCAGCTGACTGTACCGGGATGCCGGCATCCACAGCCACTCAGTCTTGGAGGGGTTGAGCTTGAGCCTGTTTCTCCCCATCCAGACCCGCACGGCCTCCACACACCGAGACAACACTTCAACAGCTACATTGGGGTGGTCAGGGGTGGAAATGTACAGCTGGGTGTCATCCGCGTACAGTTGATAACTCACCCCAAAACCACTGATGACCTCGCCCAGTGGCTTCATGTAGATGTAGAACAGGAGAGGCGAGAGAACCAACCCCTGTGGCACCCCACAAAGGGGGCGCCTCGAGGTCGACCTCTGCCCCCCTGCCAACACCGTCTGCGATCGGTCAGAGAGATAGGATGAGAACCACCGAACTACGGTGCCTCCCACACCCAATCCCTCCAACCGTTGCAGCAGGATACCATGGTCGATGGTATCAAAAGCCGCTGAGAGATCAAGGAGAACCAGGGCAGAGGAATAACCTCTATCCCGGGCCCTCCAGAGGTCATCCACCAATGCGACCAAAGCTGTCTCCGGGTCGGAAACCGGACTGGAACGGGTCTAGATAGACAGATTCATCCAGGTACTGGGGTAACTGGTGTGCCACCACACTCTCAACAACCTTCGCCACAAAGCGAAGGTTGGAGACTGGACGATAGTTACTCAAAACAGCTGGGTCCAGGGAAGGCTTCTTGAGGAGGGGTCTCACCACCGCCTCTTTCAAGGCGGTGGGAATAACACCCTCCCTCAAAGAAGCGTTAACAATCCCCTGGAGCCAGCCTCGTGTAACCTCCCGGGTGGCCAGCACCAACCAGGAGGGACACGGGTCCAATAAACATGTGGTGGCATTCAGACATCATCATGGCGTCTACTAGATACCTACGCCTGCTCAGTTTCTAAATCATCTTCCAGCAGCAATTAAACATGATGATGTTAATTTTCAAAACTGTCCTCAATTCAGAGTTTCGAAATCCCAAAAGTCTCTAGGATCAGAGCAGAGGCCCATATTTCTTGTCCTTCTATGTATTTTGATCTTTTAAGTTTTCAACTGGGTCAGTTGGATACGGGATCTGCACTTAAAGGAGGTCTGGACTCCCCCTTTCTGTGCTTCATCGAAACCTTTACACTGGAGAAGCTGCCAACAGCAGCTTCCCTCTCGTGCCAAAGTTGTTGTGTCCCACTCCTCCGCTGATGGCTGGGTCGGGGAAGTCCATATCAAGCATGCCTCTGCAGCTCTGCCAAAGTCCTATCAGAGTTCTCAAGGCAGGCAGGAGACCAGGAAGTGACTTCAGCAATCCAAGTTAGACTTTGCCTGACTCAGAGAATGCCAGAAAGCAGATCCTTTATATAGGCCATGGGGTGTGGCTCCATGACTCAGCACTTATCCAGGCCTGCCCCTCCCTTCCTTTTGCTGACGTCGCCTCTCAACTCTCTGGAAGTGAGGATCTCTCCAGCCTCCAGCTGTTGGCAATCCTAGCTCATGACTGGCCTCACATTCTTCAGGCTCACATGCTGTGGGGGAGGGGTTTAGTTGCTCCGTTTGCCTGGGCATGGTGCCAGGGCTGGGGCCTGGAGGCATGCCAGAACATTCTTCCGCACTATCAGCGTCCGGCAGGAGATAAGAGGGGCCTTGTTGCGGCAGGGGGAGCGAGTGAGACACAACAAAAGTAGCACCAAGGTCGGATTTGCCCTGGGATTCCTATCTCTTTTTTATGACCCCATAATCCCTTGTGGGGACGGCAACTGAATGGAGGAGAGTATTGACTGGCCGGGTGCTCTTCCTGTTGCCAATGCGGAATTTTATTCAGGAGATAAATTCTCATTGTGCCCAGAGAGAAATATCTGCCTCTACCTAGGATCGAACTCACAGCCTCCGGATTGTGAGGTGAGAGCTCCACCTCTAGGCCACCACACCACTCTCTTCGCTGGGACTCCTAGAATCCCAGTAAATTCATTGAGACCGTGTGAAGGTTGGTTGCCAATATCACGCAGGCTGGGTACTGCTATTGCGAGTAAAATATTTGGATGTATTTTCAAGATGACCACAAAACACAGGATCAGTCCATGCGGCCTTCACTGCAAGGGGGAGGGTAATTACACTGGATCATTCACCCAAAGAGTAACATGTAGCTTTGCCCCCAGTTCACATTTCTTCCAAGAGGAATATGACATGCTGGGGAATGCAGAATTCATGCAACATTGGGACCAGTGATGGGGTTCAGAAGGTTCTGTCCGGTTCAGGTGAACCGGTAGCGACGACTGCGGTAGGTGCCACCCACCGGCCTGGCCATAATGCCGTCCTATTTAGCCAGGTTTTGGCGGCTGCGCATATGCGCGAAAGGTGAGCAAAGAGCATGTACAGAAGGCAGATGTACATGCGCTGCAGGTGGCGCGTCCGAGCGAAGCGAGTGACCACACGCACACACATTTGCGAACTGGTAGGGAAGGGACGTGGTGCCTCAGGGGCTAGGACATTGAGCTTGTCGATCGAAAGGTCGGCAGCTCAGCGGTTCAAATCCCTAGTGCTGCCGTGTAACGGGATGAGCTCCCATTACTTGTCCCAGCTTCTGCCAACCTAGCAGTTTCGAAAGCACGTAAAAATGCAAGTAGAAAAAATAGGGACTACCTTTGTGGGAAGGTAACAGCGTTCCGTGTGTGCCTTTGGCGTTGAGTCATGCCGTCCACATGACCTCGGAGACGTCTTCGGACAGCGGTGGCTCTTTGGCTTTGAAACGGAGATGAGCACACCGCCCCCTAGAGTCGGCAACAACTAGCACGTATGTGCGAGGGGAACCTTTACCTTTACCTTTAGGGAAGGTAAGTGAATTCCACCTCTGATTTGGACAATGCTATTCTAACATCATTGATGCTGCTTCCCGCATTCTACTAGGTATGAAACACCTAAAGATCATCCCTTTATCACTGTGTGACGTGATGCACCACTCTGGCCAAAGAGAAAACCGCACCAATTCATCCCACACAATGACTTCCTTTAAATCCCCTGTTTAATCTTCGGAGCTGACTTGGATTTTTTTTTCAAGCGAGAGCAAGCAGTGGCGTGAAAACGTTCCTAGAATCTCCACGTAAATGTTTCTTTAATCTTATAAAAAAAAAAAAACACTACCACAAAACAGGCTTGGCTGAACAAGTAAGAAACCGAGCTCCAGAAACTTTCCATGACCTCGTCTGTGCTGTCACTCTTGGCACCGACTGGCTGGTCATAAGGTCACCCTTAAAACGGGTTAAGTGACAAACACAAACTTGTTCAGATGTATCAGTTGGACCTATCTGTGTTTTGCGGCATTGAATGTTTGCAGTGCTCTGATCATTAGGAATTGATACCGATCTCCAGGGGTCCAGATAGATTACACAGCTCTTAGCAGGAATTTAAGTTCCCAACGTTTTGCGCAGTAAGAGTCCAATGTTCCAGTTGTTTATGGTCATTATTTGAAAGTATTTGGAGAGTGCGTAAAAGGTAGAACCATGTGGAAAACGTGCAAGGTGAAAGAAGACCTTGACTATGTGTCAGAATGGTCAAACAATTGGCAGCTCCAAATCTCAACCAACAAATGCTCTCAACACAAAATACAAGCCGGACGGATACGACCTAACAGACGACCCTCACTCTGTCAAAGACCTTGGAGTACTCATCTCAAATGATCTAAGTGTCAGAGCTCACTGTAACAGCATTGCTAAAAAAGCATTAAGAGTTGTTAACCTAATCTTGCGTGGCTTCTTCTCCAGTAATATTGGACTGCAAACTAGGGCATACAAAACCTTTGCTAGACCAATTCTTGAATACAGCTCATCTGTCTGGAACCCGCACTGCATATCGGACATTAATACAATTGAGAGAGTCCAGAGATATTTCACAAGAAGAGTCCTCCACTCCTCTGCTTGCAACAAAATACCTTATGCTACCAGACTCGAAATTTTGGGCTTAGACAATTTAGAACTTCGCCGTCTTCGGTCTGACCTAAGCATAGTACATAAAATCATCTGCTACAATGTCCTACCAGCCAATGAATACCTCAGCTTCAACCAAAACAACACAAGAGCACACAATAGATACAAACTCATGGTAAACCGATCCAAGCTAGACTGCAGAAAATATGACTTCAGTAATAAGAGTTGCCAACGCCTGGAATGCACTACCAGACTCTGTGGTTTCTCCCCCAAATCCCCAAAACTTTTACCTTAGACTGTCTACTGTAGACCTCACCCCATTCCTAAGGAGGTCTGTAAGGGGTGTGCATAAGCGCACCAGTGTGCCTACCGTACCTGTCCTAATGTTTTCTTTTATTCATACCCTTTACATGCGTTTATAGTTATGTTTACACTTGTCATAAAATACATGCTTGACGAAAATAAATAAATAAAATAAATAAAAATAAGGTATCTTTCCAGGCTACATTCCATCACACAGGACAAGTTTTTATATCTGTATATAAATAGCCAGCGAACCCAACATCAATGCTGCTGCCTAGCTGAGTCATGAAATATTATTCAGGAAAACCACCCAGCTAGGAGAACATCTAAACCACAACAATTTGCCATATGGTCCGTCCAGTGGTGAAATCTCAACCGGTTTATCAGCGGTTTGGTGGCTGCGCATGCGCTCTGCACAGTATGCACCATGCACACCAAATGCGAGGAGTGCACACACAGTGCACAGCAAAAGAAGGCATGGGAAGGAAGGTAAGTAGAACGGTGTGCCGGCGGGGGGGGGAATGATCAGCTGAGCTGCATGAATAGGTAGTAAAAAAATGCTTTTAAAAGGTTAAAAAAAAGGCTCTGACGATCGCATGGCTCAGCTGTGATCGTCAGATCCTCTTTTTTTTACTTTTTAAAAGCATTTTTTTACTATCTATTCGGGCAAATAGATTGTAAAGAAAATGCTTTTAAAAGTAAAAAAAAAGGCTCTGACAATCACGTGGTTCAGCTGTGATCATCAGATCCTTTTTTTTACCTTTTAAAAGCATTTTTTACAACCCATTCCTACCATTCGGGTGGGAAAAACGAGCAAGTCGGAAAGAAGCGGCAAGCGGGCAAGCATGGGCAGGGATGGGGGTGGGGCATGGATTTTTGCTACTGGTTCTCCAAACCTCCCGCCGCCATCGCTACCGGATCAGCTGATCCAGTCCGAACCGGTAGCATTTCACCCCTGGTTCCACCTAAGCCATTACTCAGTTTTCTTTATGGTGCAGGAACCACAGTTAAAAGTCACATGGCTATCATATAGAGAGGCACCAATACAGCCCCTTTGTAGAAAGCCGCAAAATTACTGCCATTTACATTTTAAGTCCCTGCAGCACTCAATAAATGGGGTTAGATTTGGAGTTGATCCTGTATTCGTGTTGGCTGTGCAGCCATGACAGTCGCTCAAATGCAGGTTGAAGGGTTTGAAATGGATGGAGATTCTTCTCCTTTGAAAGTAGCTACGATATGAAAACTCTCTGCAATAACAGTCCATGTTTCCCAATTACAAGACTTAGATAAGATCTACATTTAGGCAAGAAAAACAAATTGCACAGGTACAGTATAAGTGGGTACCTTGCTCAATAGTAGTAACTGTGAGAGGGATCTTGGAATCCTAGTGGACAACCATTTAAATATGAGCTAGCAGTGTATAGCAGCTGCCAAATAAACCAACACAGTTCTGGGCTGCATCAACAGAGAGAAAGAATCAAGATCACGTGAACTGTTAATACCACTTTGTAATGCCTTGTTAAGGCCATATTTGGAATCCTGCATCCAGTTTTGGTTGCCACGATGTAAAAAAGATATTGAGAGTCTAGAAAGAGTGCAGAGAAGAGCAACAAAGATGATTAGGGGACTGGAGGCTTAAAAATATGAAGAACAGTTGCAGGAACTGGGTATAACTAGTGTAATGAAGAGAACTAGGGGAGACATGATAGCACTGTTCCGATATCTCAAGGGCTGCCACAAAGAAGGAGTCAAGCTATTCTCCAAAGCACCTGAGGGCAGGACAAGAAGCAATGGGTGGAAAATAATCAAAGAGAGAAGCAACTAAGGAGAATTAATCAGTGGAACAACTTACCTCCAGAGATTGTGAATGTTCCAACACTGGAAGTTTTTAAGAAGAGATTGGACAACCATTTGTCTGAAGCGGTGCAGGGTTTCCTGCCTGAGTAGGGGGGTTGGACTAGAAGACCTCCAAGGTCCCTTCCAACTCTGCTATTCTATTTCTACAGGCAGAATAGGTAGCTTATTAATAATAAAACTGTGTTGTGGGATTTGCAAAGGAAAGATCTCTAGATTTAGTTATGGAATTAAATGTTTTCCCTCCTAAGTTCACTGTTATAAGCCATGCCTTTAGGTAGATAAATCTGGTGGCTACATTTAAGAGCGTGCTCTAGAAGTTGTTTGCCAAGATGTTGAAGTCTTTCAGGTACGTGGCTGCCTGTAAATCCATGTTCTATGCAGAATCAGCCCATGGATTTAGCCCAGCTCATACTGTATCCAGAGAACCATCCAAAATAATCTAAAAAACAGGATGAGATTGGGTCTCTGATTTCTTTAGCCAAAGAAAGCCAAGCTGTGGGACCATTTGGGTTTGGGCCATCTAATGTGCTTTGGGCGATGCTACAAAAAAAAAAAGGAATATTAGAAGCAAAATACCCTCGGTTGCAATCATCTTGAATTCACAGTGAGATTTGGTGGATTTTTAGCACCCGGAAGAACTAAAGGGGAGAAAAGCCAACAAATTAATTTGGGGATATTTATTAACCAGATAACAATGTTTTATTCTCAGTGTTATTTTTCTGCAGCTGTGAAGAGTGACAGCTTTATTTCAGGGTGTTTTTTTTCTTCTTTTTTTAAAAAAAAATCTGGATCGAGTTTCATTCGGTTCTCCAAATCATTATAATAACGTGATAAGTCTCCAATTACACGATGGACAAATGGAAAATTATTTCTCAAAATATATTTTCCTGGGCAGCCTCACTCCAGCTATGAACCTACGCTAAATTAACAAACCCATTTAAAAATCTGCTAAATTTCAGAAACGGTTCCATTCTCCCCCCCACCCTTTTTTTTTTTTTTTGCTTAATATAATATTTCTGACATGTTTCTTTATGCTGACTGGCAAATGCTCCCATTTAATTCCTTTCTATGGTTAGCAGCTATTTCTTTCCCTACCAATTGTCTCAATCAGAATGAACCTATAGCACAAATGATGATAGCAGGAGCCTTAAAAATAATACCGAAGAAAAGCCAGTAATCTCAGAAACCCGATTGAAGGCCACAAGAGAAGGTTAAAAACTGGTTCAGGGTTCAGAAGTGAAGCCCCAAAGAATGGGTATAACCCCAAATTGCTGACGAGCAAAAAAACTGCAGCCGTTTTTCTGACCGCAGCCTTCCCAGGGTCGGGGTGTCAACGCTAACCCTGCTACAATGCAGAAAGAAAATGTTGTCAATGCAGCATTATTTAGAAAACGCAGGTCTTTTGACAATGGATTCTCATTAGCTTAACGGCAGGGAGCCCTTTAGTGGAGGGCAGGGTTGTATTAGTTCAGCTTTGATTCCAAAGGCTGCTGCTTTGGAGCTTGTCAAGTCGCAACTTACCCAACGCCTGCCTGCAATTCTTTCCACGGGTTTTTGAACTGACTCGGAAGCTCCCCGTGGCCCTCGGAGTTCCTACCTGGATTTTTACGGATGAATTTAAGGATAGGCACTGAGCAGTCCTGGTAATAATGTGTCAGAGAAGATGGCAACCATGCATACGGTATGAATCTTCCGATGCGTGTAAAAAAAAATATGTCGGAGCTTCACTAACACAGGTGTGATTGCCATTGTGACTTTTTAAAGGCCTCCTTCTCCTTTCCATGGATGCCTCTAGATGGACACTTGTCTAAGAACAGAACAACTGTTTAGAGGCTCACCTGTCCCTTAGAACAGAACAGAACAGAACAGAACAGAACAGAACAGAACAGAACAGAAAATATGGAATGGAGTGGAGTGGAGTGGAGTGGAGTGGAGTGGAATAGAGTAGAGTAGAACAGAACAGAACAGAACAGAACAGAACAGAACAGAACAGAATAAATGCAATGGAATGGAATAGAGTAGAATAGAATGCAATAGAATAGAATAAAATAAAAAACATGGAATGGAATGAATGGATACAAATAAGGGTACAAATAAGCAATCAGGAAACAATATCAATATAAATCATAAGGATACAAGCAACAAAGTTACAGTCATAAGTGGGAGGAGATGGGTGATGGGAACGATGAGAAGATTAATAGTAGTACAGATTTAGTAAATAGTTTGATAGTGTTGAGGGAATTATTTGTTTAGCAGAGTGATGGCTAAACTGTTCTTGTGTCCAGTTGTTCTGGTGTGCAGTGCTCTATAGCATCATTTTGAGGGTAGGATTGAAACAATTTATGTCCAGGATGTGATGGGTCTGTAGATATTTTCACAGCCCTCTTTTTGACTCGTGCAGTATACAGGTCCCCAATGGAAGGCAGGTTGGTAGCCATTGTTTTTTTTGCAGTTCTAATGATCCTCTGAAGTCTGTGTCTGTCTTGTTGGGTTGCAGAACCAAACCAGACAATTAATAAAGGTGCAGATGACAGACTCAATAATTCCTCTGTAGAACTGGATGCTGCTTGACAAGCAACTGAATTGCCTACTAAGATTTTGTACAATCTCGATTAAACTAATCCTTTTCTTTTTTAGGGCATGCATCACTAGTTAGGCTAATGTAGCCTAGCACCTTCAACAAATGAATTATACAGTACAGTATAGTACATAATCAAATACTATGACATCTTTCATGTCTTTAACTAGACAGTTACAGAATAGTTGGAAGGGACCTTGGAGGTCTTCTAGTCCAACCCTCAAGCAGGCAGCCCTATACCATTCTAGAAAAGTAGCTGTCCAGTCTCTTCTTAACAACAGTGATTGGTCTCATTCGAGACAATGACGAATCTGCATATAGACGAGAGGTCAAATGACTAGCCTTGTGGTGCAACCAAAACAATCTGGAACTGAACACACTCAAAACCGTAGAAATGGTGGTAGACTTTAGGAGAAACCCTTCCATACTTCCACCTCTCACAATACTTGACAACACAGTATCAACAATAGAAACCTTTAAATTTCTAGGTTCTATCATATCGCAAGATCTAAAATGGACAGCTAACATCAAAAACATCATCAAAAAAGGACAACAAAGAATGTTCTTTCTGCGCCAACTCAGTAAGCTCAAATTGCCCAATGAGCTGCTGATCCACTTCTACAGAGGAATTATTGAGTCTGTCATTTGCACCTCTATAACTGTCTGGTTCAGTTCTGCAACCTGTTGTGTCTCGTCCGATCTCACCACAGCCGGGGCCTTTTTATCTGCTTCCGAACACGGAGGAATGTCCTAGTATGCCTCCCGGCCCCAGCCCTGGCTCCATGCCCAGACAGGCTGAAGAGGAGGAAGTATCTCCAGCCCCCAGCTCTGGCTCCATGCCCAGGCAAACGGAGCAACTAGACCCCTCCCCCTCCTCCACAGCATGTGAGCCTGAGGGAGGTCAATTGCCAACAGCTGCAGACTGGAGTGACCCTCGCGTCAGAAGACTTGATAGAGGGAGGCAACAGAAGGAAGGGAGGGGCAGGCCTGGATAAGTGCTGAGTCATGGAGCCACACCCCGTGACCTATATAAAGGACCTGCTTTCTGGCATTCTCTGAGTCAGGCAAAGTCTAAACATATCTTGCTGAAGTCACTTTCTGGTCTCCTGCCTGCCCTGAGGACTTTGCTAGGACTTTGGCAGAGCTGCGGAGGCATGCCTGATTCGGATTTCCCTGACCCGGCCGTCAGCGGAGGAGTGGGACACGACACAACCCAACAAGAAAAACCCAGACTTCAGAGGATAATTAGAACTGCAGAAAAAATAATTGCTACCAACCTGCCTTCCATTGAGGACCTGTATACTGCACGAATCAAGAAGAGGGCCATGAAAATATTTGCAGATCCCTCGCATCCTGGACATAAACTGTTTCAACTCCTACCCTCAAAACGACGCTATAGAGCACTGCACCCCAGAACAACTAGACACAAGAACAGTTTTTTCCCAAAGGCCATCACTCTGCTAAACAAATAATTCCATCAACACTGTCAGACTATTTACTGAATCTGCACTACTATTAATTGTCTCATAGTTCCCATCACCAATCTCTTTCCACTTATGACTGCATGACTATAACGTGTTGCTGGCAATCCTTATGATTTATATTGATATATTGACCATCAATTGTGTTGTAAATGTTGTACCTTGATGAACGTATCTTTTCTTTTATGTATACTGAGAGCATATGCACCAAGACAAATTCCTTGTGTGTCCAATCACACTTGGCCAATAAAATTCAATTCAATTCAATTCAATTCAATTCAATTCAATTCAATTCAATTCAATTCAATTCAATTCAATTCAATTCAATTCTATTCTATTCTATTCTATTCTATTAAAAGCCTCCAGTGTTGGAGCATCCACAACTTCTGAAGGCAAACAGTTCCACTGGTTAATTGTTCTCACTGTCAGAATTCTAGGTTTGATCTCTCTTTGAAAAGTTTCCATCCATCCCTTCTTGTCTTGCCCTCTGTGCTTCAGAGAATAGATTGACCTTTTCTTTCCTTGTGACAGCCCTCAAATATTGGACGACTGCTATCATGTCACCCACAGTCCTTCTCTTTGCTGAACAAGGCACATCCAATTCCTGCAACTGTTCATCGTATGTTTTAGCAGTGGTGAAATCTGAACCAGTTTACTACTGGTTTGCTGGCTGCGCATGTATGCTGACTGCATGCATGTGCAGCATACACCAAATGTGAGATAGGTGCGTGCGTGCATGTTTTTACAACCCATTTGGCCGAATAGGTTGTAAAACAATGCTTTTAAAAGTAAAAAAAAAAGGCTCTGACAATCGTGCGCCACAGCTGTGATCATCCAAGCATTTTTTTTTAACTTTTTAAAAGCATTTTTACTACCGGTTCTGGAGAATCGGTAGTAAACAAATTCTAAAAAAGTTTTTTAAAAATTCCGACGATGCATGTCGGTCACCTGATTATCAGAACTTTTTTTTTTTTTTTAACATTTTTTACTACCGGTTCGGCAAACCAGTAGCCTCCAGACTTATCCTCTTTGTTGTTCTTCTCTGCATTCTTTCTAGAGACTCAATATATAATATTTGTTAGGGTTGGTTGAGTTATATCAAGACAAAACTAATGTTGATTCCAGATTTGTTATTTTTGTTTGAAGGAAATAGATGGCATTTTATCACAGGAAATTGGGTGTCAAAGGGAAAATGTTTCTTTTTCACTGTGAGTCCTCAACACTAAGAATGTAAGATTATAACTATAACCTTGTTGCTTGTATCTTTACGATTTATATTGTTTTATTTAGTTTCCTAGTATGATTGGATTGCCTATTTAGTATCCTATGATTATCACTAAGTGTTGTATCTTACAATTCTTGACAAAAGTTTTTTTTCTTTTTTCTTTTCCTTTTATGTACACTGAGAACATATGCACCAAAGACAAATTCCTTGTGTGTCCAATCACACTTGGCCAATAAAGAATTCTATTCTATTCTATTCTATTCTATTCTATTCTATTCTATTCTATTCTATTCTATTCTATTCTATTCTATTCTATTCTATTCCATTCCATTCCATTCCATTCCATTCCATTCCATTCCATTCCATTCCATTCCATTCCATTCCATTCCATATTTTCTACTCTACTCTACTCTACTCTACTCTACTCTACTCTACTCTACTCTACTCTACTCTACTCTACTCTACTCCACTCCACTCCACTCCACTCCACTCCACTCCACTCTATTCCATTACGAAGGTTTCACCAATTAGAATGTTTTCTTTGGATAATTAGTTAGCTGGGAAGATCATACGTGCTGTTCTGCAATTGGTTCTTTTAAACGTTTGGTTGGCCAGCTTATTCCCTTTTCGATGCATGAAACACAAGAAGGGAAATTACCACGATCATCCAAGAAACATTTCATGCTATTTTTTTTTTTTAAATGGACATCTTTATTCATGGGGTCGATGCCCACATTTCTGACTTATTTCCTCACTCAAGTCAGCTGTCCTAAAAGGAAGGACATGGATTACTCATGAAATGTACCAGCCCATTCCGAGTGGCCTGAGGCTGATGAAAGCTTGATGGATGGAGATGCAGCTAGGGAATGGTTCGGGATAGGGACCATCTGGGACTGGCATTCATTGGATATCTTTGGACAGTCGGAAGGAATGGCCACCGCTGGGTGTGACTGTTCCTTGTAGGGGCCAAACTCAATCTTGGAGACACGTGCCTACTCCCTTTCCATTAGAGCTGTTGTTACAGTTATCTGAGCTTGCTTGTTTGCTTGCAGACATTTCATTATTTTTATTTCATTTATTTATTTCATTTGAATTAATTTGCATTACCCTAACTAGATGACATCATCAGTGCTGGAAGGGAGTAAGGTTTGTGGGATGGAGGAGGAGGAGGAGGAGGAAAACTGTGGGGTCCTTGGTGCTCACTCTTTGAGCTTGCTTGTTTTCTTATAGACAATTCACTACTCAAATTAGGTAACATCATCAGTGCTAGAAGGGAGTAGGGTATGTGGAATGGAGGAGGAGGAGGAGGAGGAGGAAGAGGAGGAGGGGAACAACTGTGGAGTCCTTGGTGCTCTCTGAGCTTGCTTGCTTTCTTGCAGACATTTCATAACCCAACTAGGAAACGTTACCAGTGCTAGATGGGAGTAGGGTTTGTGGAATGGAGGAGGAAGAGGAGGAGGTTGAGGAGGACTGTGAAAGGTCCTTGGCGCTCTCTGAGTTTCCTTCTTTCATTAGGAAACATTAGGAAAGGGGCCTCTTGTGGCTCAGACTGTTAAGACAGTCTGTTATTAACACAGCTGCCTGCAATTACTGCAGGTTCTAGTCCCACCAGGCCCAAGGTTGACTCAGCCTTCCATCCTTTATAAGGTAGGCAAAAAGGAGGACCCAGATTGTTGGGGGCAATAAGTTGACTTTGTATATAAATATACAAATAGGATGAAGACTATTGCTAACATAGTGTAAGCCGCCCTGAGTCTTCGGAGAAGGGCGGGGTATAAATTTAAATTTAAAAAAAATTACCCTAACTACATTCACATCATCAGTGTTAGTCCTGGTGTCAGTGCTAGTGCTAACACTGATGATGTCACCTAGTTAGGGTAATGAAACTTCTGCAAGAAAGATGGGGGACTCATCAAATTTGCAGATGACACCAAGCTGGCAGGAATAGCCAACACTCCAGAAGATAGGCTCAAGTTACAGAAGGATCTTGACAGACTAGAACATTGGGCGCTATCTAACAAAATGAAATTCAACAGTGAAATGTACATGTGTATATGTATATGTGATACCTTGCTCAATAGTAGTACCTGTGAGAGGGATCTTGGAGTCCTAGTGGACAACCATTTAGATATGAGCCAGCAGTGTGCAGCAGCTGCTAAAAAAGCCAACACAGTTCTGGGCTGCATAAACAGAGGGATAGAATCAAGATCACATGAAGTGTTAATACCACTTTATAATGCCTTGGTAAGGCCACACTTGGAATATTGCATCCAGTTTTGGTCGCCACGATGTAAAAAAGCTGTTGAGACTCTAGAAAGAGTGCAGAGAAGAGCAACAAAGATGATTAGGGGACTGGAGGCTAAAAAATATGAAGAACGGTTGCAGGAACTTGGTATGTCTAGTTTAATAAAAAGAAGGACCAGGGGAGACATGATAGCAGTGTTCCAAGTATCTCAGGGGCTGCCACAAAGAAGAGGGAGTCGGGCTGTTCTCCAAAGCACCTGAGGGTAGAACAAGAAGCAATGGGTGGAAACTCATCAAGGAAAGAAGCAACTTAGAACTAAGGAGAAATTTCCTGACAGTTAGAACAATTAATAAGTGGAACGACTTGCCTCCAGAAGTTGTGAATGCTTCAACACTGGAAGTTTTTAAGAAAATCTTGGATAACCATCTGTCTGAGATAGTGTAGAGTTTCCTGCCTGGGCAGGGGGTTGGACTAGAAGGCCTCCAAGGTCCCTTCCAACTCTGTTGTTATTATTATTATTAGTTAAACAAGCAAGCTCAGAGAGCACCAAGGATCCCATAGTCCTCCTCCTCCTCCTCCTCCTTTCCACAAAACCTACTGCCTTCTAGCACTGATGATATTATCTAGTCTGGTAATGAAATATCTGCAAGAAAACAAGCAAACTCAGAGAGCACCAAGGACCCCTCGCTTCCACCCTGATCTTCAAATATTCTCCTTTATTAGTTATTTGTATCTTTGGTCTAGGGAGAATGTATGGAATAGTTGTGGAAAGGCTAAGATGCACAGGTAGCCCTCGACTCACAACAGTTCATTTAGTGACCGTTCAAAGCTACAACGCCGATGAAACAAGTGACTTATGACCGTTTTTCACACTTGCGACTGTTGTAGCATCCCCAAGATCAAAATTTCGACACTTGGAAACTGGCTCGTAGTTATGACCGTTGCTGTGTCCCGGGGTCATGTGATCCCCTTTTGGAACCTTCTGACAAGGGAAGTCAATGGGGAAGCTAGATTCACTTAACAACCAATAGAATAGAATAGAATAGAATTTTTTATTGGCCAAGTGTGATTGGACACACAAGGAATTTGTCTTGGTGGATATGCTCTCAGTGTACATAAAAGAAAAGATACGTTCATCAAGGTACAACATTTACAACACAATTGATGGTCAATATATCAATATAAATCATAAGGATTGCCAGCAACAAGTTACAGTCATACAGTCATAAGTGGAAAGAGACTGGTGATGGGAACTATGAGAAGATTAATAGTAGTGCAGATTCAGTAAATAGTCTGACAGTGTTGAGGGAATTATTTGTTTAGCAGAGTGATGGCCTTCGGGAAAAAACTGTTCTTGTGTCTAGTTGTTCTGGTGTGCAGTGCTCTATAGCGTCGTTTTGAGGGTAGGAGTTGAAACAGTTTATATGCAGGATGTGAGGGATCTGTAAATATTTTCACGGCCCTCTTCTTGATTCGTGCAGTATCCACGTCCTCAATGGAAGGCAGGTTGGTAGCAATTATTTTTTTACTATCTTACTATCTTACTTTACCATCTTACTATCTTAACAACTGCAATGGTTTACTTAAGAACCGTGGCAAGAAAGGTCGTAAAATGGGGCAAAACTCACTGAACGACTGTCTCGCTTAGCAACCGAAATGTTGGGCTCAATTGTTGCAAGTTGAAGATCACCTGTATCTTTAAAAGTAGAATAAAGAGATGGGTGGGCCATTTGGAGAAACTAATGAGAAAGTACCTAAAATCAGTTTGCAACATAGCATGATCTGCATAGCCATGTGCTAATGAAAAAGCATGTTGAGTTGAAAAAGAGTTTTTAGCAAACAACAAGAGAGGGGGGAAAAAAAAATCTGTTGAAATATTGGAGCAACCAACAAATAATAAACCTGTAGGTTGATTAATGGCAAAAGAGAGAGAGAGAGAGAAACGGCTTTGAAATGAAAAAAAAAAAAGCTTTAATAATGAACCGCTAGGAAAAGATCGGGATTTCCATGATATTTAGAATCGCTTTATTTTACTCTTGACATCTTACAAAGACGAAGCCAAATGAAAATATTATATTGTTAGCGAGCCTCTTGCCAAAACAGCATTATTTATGTTTGAATGATGTTTTCAAACTGAAAGAGGGAGGAGGGAGAAAGAAAGAAAGAGAGGAAAGAAAGAAAGAGAGAGAGAAAGAAGGAAGGAAAAACAGAAAGAAAAAAGACAGACAGACAGAAAGAAAGAAGGAATGAAAGAAAGAAGGAAGGAAAGACAGAGAGAAAGAAAAGAAAAAAGAAATAAGGAAAGACAGAAAGAAAGATAGACAGAAAGAAAGAAGGACAGAAAGAAGGAAAGACAGAGAGACAGAAAGAAAGAAAAAAGAAAGAAGGAAAGACAGAATTCAGAAAGAAAGACAGAAAGAAGGAAAGACAAAGAGAGAAAGAGAGAAAGAAAAAAGAAAGAAAGGAGGAAGGAAGGAAGGAAGGAAAGAAAGAAAGATGGAAAGACAGAGAGAAAGAAAAGAAAAAAGAAAAGGAAAGACAGAAAAAAAGATAGACAGAAAGAAAGAAGGAAAGAAAGAAGGAAAGACAGAGAGACAGAAAGAAAGAAAGAAAAAGAAAAAAGAAAAAGACAGAATTCAGAAAGAAAGACAGAAAGAAGGAAAGACAAAGAGAGAAAGAGAGAAAGAAAAAGAAAGAAGGAAAGACAGACAGAAAGAAAGAAAGAAAGAAAGAAAGAAAGAAAGAAAGAAAGAAAGAAAGAAAGAAAGAAAAGAAAAGAAAAAATAAATAAGGGAAGACAGAAAGAAAGATAGACAGAAAGAAAGAAGGACAGAAAGAAGGAAAGACAGAGAGAAAGAAAGAAAGAAAAAAAAGAAGGAAAGACAGAAGACAGAACGAAAGACAGAAAGAAGGAAGGAAAGACAAACAGAGAAAGAGAGAAAGAAAAAAGAAAGAAGGAAAGAAAGAAAGAAAGAAAGAAAGAAAGAAAGAAAGAAAGAAAGAAAGAAAGAAAAGGGGCTGTTTATGCCCATAAAATTGATGGTCCAGAGAAGAACATGGCTGTCAGGCAGGACCAGATTGAAGGCAACACCCTTCCTGTGGAGGAGGAGGAGGAGGAGGAGGAGGAGAAAAAGAGAGCAGGAGAAGGACTCACTGTCCCGTAACACACAAGTCTGACATTGCCAACACGGAAGAAAGGGGGTGGGTGGTTCTCAGCTGTGCATTCCTTCGACAGCAGCAAAGGCGGCACAAAGTGCCAATGAGGCTGGGCTGCATGGACTAAGGGGAGCATGGGGGCGGGGAGGGGAGAGTGGGGGGGACCTCTGCCTGGCTCTCCCATCTGCTCCTGCAGGCAAGACCAAAAACATTTCAGAAGCATCGGGACTTCACTGTCATGTCCCCTGTCCATTCCGTAAGGCAGCAGGTAGACCTTCCTTCCTTCCTTCCTTCCTTCCTTCCTTCCTTCCTTCCTTCCTTCCTTCCTTCCTTCCTTCCTTCCTTCCTTCCTTCCTTCCTTCCTTCCTTCCTTTTCTTCCTCCCTTCCTTCCACAAATCACTCAAGGCAGTGACCACAACCTTCCCCCTCCTATTTCAACAATAACAACCCTGTGAAGCAAGTTGGACTTAAGAGAGTAAAGTCACTCAGCTTTACTCATGCAGAGCTGGCATTCAGCCAGTTCGGCACGTTTCGGGCGAACCGGTAGCAAAAATCGAAGGTGGGCCTGCCCACCCGCCCTGGCTCTATGCCGTCCTGTTTAGGCACGTTTTTGAGGCGCAGAAGGAGCGAGCGCAAGGAAAGCATGCGCATGTGCGGAAGTGGCGTGTGAGAGCAAAGCGAGCGCACATGCGCATGGTCACATGTGCGAACCGGTAGGGTAAGTAAGTGAATACAACCCCTGGCTAGAAATCACAGCCTCCCAGTTTCTAGCGTGGTGCCTTAAACGCTAAACTGTCTCTCCGCTTTTCTGGATGCCTTCCTCCCTTTAAGGTAAAGGTAAAGGTTTCCCTCGCACATATGTGCTAGTCGTTGCCGATTCTAGGGGGTGGTACTCATCTCCGTTTCAAAGCCGAAGAGCCAGCGCTGTCCGAAGTCGTCTCCGGAGTGGTCATGTGGCCGGCATGACTCAACACCAAATGCGCACGGAATGCTGTTACCTTCCCACCAAAGATGGTCCCTATTTTCTACTTGCAATTTTTACATGCTTTCGAAACTGCTAGGTTGACAAAAGCTGGGACAAGTAACGGGAGCTCACTAGGGATTCGAACCGCTGAGCTGCCGACCTTTTGATTGACAAGCTCAACGTCCTAGCCCCTGAGCCACCGTGTCCCTTTTTTTTCCTCCCCTTACATGAACGTCATTCAATTTGCTTTGCTTCTTTAAAGAACTGAAATGCCTCTTTGATTGCTCTGGGAAACTTGCAAGTTGTTAGTAAAGACAAAACATATAAAAACAACAGTAGCGTTTAAAGGTTGGGGGGAAATAGGGCTCTAATGCCGGTTGGCTTATTGGAGGGGGTTAATAGAGTGGAGGTGGCTGGATGGAGTCACTGAAGCAGTCGGCGTGAGCTTAAATGGACTCCGGCGGATGGTAGAGGACAGGAAGGCCTGCAGGAACGTTGTCCATGGGGTCACGATGAGTCGGACATGCCTTTATGACTAACAACAACAACAACAATGGAGTAGAGAAGACCCCACTTGGTCTCGGTGTGCATTTAGTGTCCTTCCTCTCCATCCTGCTGAGTGTTATTTTAATTCCATTTTAAACTTAAGATCTTCATTGTTTTAATGTTTTATCCTGTATTTCATCCAATGTCTGTAAGTCGCCTCCGGCTAGATGGACGGAATACAGTTTTGATAAAAATAAAATACATGGAACTTCCTGTCAAACTGTAATAATGAGGAGGCCTTGTTTAACTCCCGGAGACATTTCTTCAATTCAGGGGTTTGGGGAACTAGGGCCTTTTTATGACCTGTGGACTTCAACTCCCAGAATTCCTGAGCCAGCATGGCAGGAATTCTGGGAATTGAAGTCCACGAGTCATAATAGGTCCCTAGTTCCCCCACCTCTGAATTGTATGGATTGCATTACGAAGCCAATCAAATTGGTTCACAAATGTCACTGAAGATGTTACCTAATGAGGTAGTGAAACTTCTGCATAGAAACCACCAAAGTCAGAGAGCACCGAGAACATCCAGGATTCCACACATGATGGAATATTCAAAACTACGCCATTAATAAGATCAAGGGCGGTGTGAATTGGCTGATAATAGACAGCCCTGGAATCTAAGTTTGGCTCTGTGCGAAGGAGGCCATTTTGTTTTCTCAGCCACGATGTGCAGCTTCGTATGCTGCAGGCGATCGTAATTTAGCCTGCTGCAGGCAATTCAGCCCTGCTGAGGAGCTGACGAATCTAGGTGGAAGCTTGTGAGCAGGGCGTCAATAATTTAGCAAGGGGTTCTCTGCCCAGTTGCTGGGTGGGCGTGGCCATGGTGGGTGTGGCCTAGTTGGACTCCTGCACCATGGGGGGAGGGGCATTTTTGCCTTCCCCGAGCTCCGGAGGCTTTCTTCGAGCCTCCGGGACGGCGAAAACGGCCTCCCCAGGCTCCGGAGGCCAGAAATGGGCCCAAACTTCTAGTAGGCCCATTGATAGGAACTGCCCATCTAGTAGTTTCCAAACTTCTAGTAGGTCCGTTTTTCGGCCTCCCCAAACCTCCACGCGTACCCTGCACTTAAAGGTAAAGGTAAAAGTTCCCCTCGCACATACGTGCTAGTCGTTGCCGACTCTAGGGGGCGGTGCTCATCTCCGTTTCAAAGCCGAAGAGCCAGCGCTGTCCGAAGACGTCTCCGTGGTCATGTGGCCGGCATGACTCAACGCCAAAGGCGCACGAAACGTTGTTACCTTCCCACCAAAGGTCCCTATTTTTTCTACTTGCATTTTTACGTGCTTTTGAAACTGCTAGGTTGGCAGAAGCTGGGACAAGTAATGGGAGCTCACCCCGTTACACGGCAGCACTAGGGATTTGAACCGCTGAGCTGCCGACCTTTCAATCGACAAGCTCAACGTTCTAGCCCCTGAACCACCGCGTCCCTGCACTTACCTGCATCTAAAACGGACCATGTAGAGACTCCTGGGAAGGGAGGGCGGGGTGGGCGGGTCCAACCAGGAGTGGGATTTGGAGGTTCTAAAAACTGCACAGAATCTTAGCTAGAGGTTCTCCCGAACCCGTGTGAACCCCCAGCAGCCCCACCCCACCCCAAAAACACAACTGCTCTTGAGAGGCTGCTGGTAGACCACCTTTCTGTCCACAAAAAAAGAAACACCCTCCTCCCCCAGGCTTTCAAAGGGACTGATGACAAAGCAACTCTCCCGTCCCAGTAATCTGTGCTGGGCAGGGAGGCAACCAAGGACGTGAGGTGGCCAAGACTTTTTCTGAAATACAAGAAGAAGGCAGAGGGTTAAGAAGAAAACGTGTTTGAAGCCCAGGCCAGGACTTCAGTCAAGCCAAAGCATACAAAGTCACGGAGCCAAAAGGCATAAACAAAAGCAAAGTCAGGTACAAACCAAGTCAGAGCCCACAAAAATAGTCCAAAGAGTTTTCGGCAGCTAATTGTGGAAGCATAACGTATGGATGTTATTTCCAGAGGTGGGTTATTTCCAAATGGGCAAGTTATATAACCCAAGAGTCCAAGCCCCATTCAAAATCAGCTTGCCCTGCGTTTTCCTTGGCTCAAAAAGGCTGGTCTACTCCTGGGCAAAGCAACCCCCAGAAGAGATATTCCTTGCAGTGCCACTCTCCTCTCCTTTTCAACTCTTTGGAGTTTTTGTCCTGCAGGCATTGGAGGACCTCTGGTAGGTCCTATTTTCCACGCTTATCAGAAGCTCCAAGATTTTGAAACGTTCTGCTCCACGGGGACCAGGAGGGAAATCAGTGTGTGACAGCGGCTGTCAGATTTGCCATCGGATTGCTTCAGTCCAGTGGTGAAATGTAAAATTTGTTACTACCGGTTCTGCGGGCGTGGCTTGGTGGTGGTGGTGGGTAATGTGACTGGGTGGGCGTGGCCAACTTTTTTTTTTTAACTTTTAAGAGCATTTTTTTCTACAACCTCTTTGGCCGAAGAGGTTGTAAAAAAAAAATGCTTTTAAAAGGCTCTGACGATCCCAGCTGAGTTGCCTGATCGTCAGAGGCTTTTGTTTTAAAAACATTACTTTTTGCCTTTAAAAGAAAAAAAAACCACCTCTGATGATCAGGCAACTCAGCTGGGATCGTCAGAGCCTTTTAAAAGCATTTTTTCTACAACCTCTTCAGCCGAAAAGGTTGTAGAAAAAATGTTTTTAAAAGGCTCTGACAATCCCAGCTGAGCCGCGTGATCATCAGAGGCTTTTTTTTACTTTTAAAAGCATTTTTTTGGCCAAAGAAAAAATGCTTTTAAAAGTAAAAAAAACCCCAAACCCTCTGATGATCGTGCAGCTCAGCCAGGCATGGGCGTGGGGCAGGGATTTTTGCTACCGGTTCTCTGAACCACCTGCCGTCATCACTACCAGATCGGGTGATCCGGTCCGAACCAGGAGCATTTCACCCCTGCTTCAGTCCTGTTTCGCTTTGATGGCATCCTGCCATAAAAGGGGGAAGGGGATATAGGGAGGAAGGAGATGACAGGATGAGAGGAACCAGAGATGCCAGCCTGAAACAGAGACTGGTGGGTACAAGGACCCAAGCGTGAGAACGGAATGCGAATGCTCACCAAAGAAGTGCCAATCTTTAGAACTGTTACCAAAACACTTAGTTTGAACATCATTAGTCCAAGGAGCAAGAGGGCAGGGCCCAGGGGAAGGGAAAAGCAATGGGTTTATACGGGAATATTCAAATCTAGCTTTGCTACGCTGTAACCACTTTGTTTTGACCCCGGCCCAAGTAAGTAGTATTAAATGCAATCAGTTCAAAAACAGACTTTATTAGAACAGCTGAGAATTAACTCATTCTCAGCGTAGTCCAAACTAAATCAAAGCAAATTCTTCCTAACATAATTCTTCAGTCTTATCACCAACCCTGGTCTAATTAGGCAAACTGCCAAAGGCTTTTCTTGGCAAAAGTTCAAAAGCAGAAGATGCCAACAAGAAATAAATGCAGCAAGACAAGGAGCAATTCTATCAACGTTGTTTTCCGGCAAAGAGCCCAAATGCTGTTGCTGGTCTTTTAAGCTTTATGGGAGGGGCCAATCATCTCTTGGCTTACTCCCAAGTCATCCTCTTTGCTTTAGCTGCTCTTGCCTTCTGGCAGCTCTTCTCATGTGTGCATTAGGAACAGGCTCCTCCTGTTCCTCTGCCTCACTACTGTCAGCCTCTAGAGGCTCCGGAATCCGCACATAACTCCCAGATGGCCCTGGCCGCAACTCTGCCTCCAACACAGAGCCCTCATCCGGGCCTTCCTCAGCCTCCAGGACTGGCCCATGTTCTTCCTCAGCCTCACTGCTGTCCGACTCTGTTGCCAGCTCTGCAGGCTGCTGAAGGACCACAACACACTTGGCTTCAGTAAAAGTTGTACCTTTCCCTACAAATGGGTATCGTGGGCTTTTGTTTCCTGAACATCCAAGCTGGGAAAGGCCTGACAGAGGCAATCTTTGCATTAGGAAATTTACTATATTAGTGAAAACACCAGGCAGGTCTGAAGCTTTGGTCAGCCCAAGTTCAAGCAACACAGAGGTGGGTTTCAAAGTTTTTTAATTACTGGTTCTGTGGGTGTGGCTTGGTGGGCGTGGCATGGGAAGGATACTGTAAAAAATCCATTCCCACCCCACTCCAGGGGAAGGTTATTGCAAAATCCCCATTTCCTTCCAATCAGCTGGGACTCGGGAGGCAGAGAATAGAGGGGGGTGGGGCAGTCAGCATTTTTACTACCGGTTCTACGAACTACTCAAAATGTCCACTACCGGTTCTCCAGAACTGGTCAGAACCTGCTGAAACCCACCTCTGAAGCAACATCTGCATGAAGAGATTTCCCAGCTAACTCTGGGAATAGCCAGCAATAGACGCATCTGCTTTGAGGAATGGTAGGCAAGGAGTAAGTTTGAGCCCCAGGATCTGACCATCCATAGGGCCTGCCGAATGCCCTCATGTGTGATTTGCATAATGAGATTTTAATAGACATGATGTCATTGTGGCTTTGGAGAATGCCCTCCATATGCTTTGAAGCCTTTCTGGTGAATCATTGCACAATCCTTGAAGTCACAGATTCCCACGGAAGGCTAATTTTCTATGGAACTGACTAGATTTCGGACATTAATACAATTGAGCGTGTCCAGAAATATTTTACAAGAAGAGTTTCCCACTCCTCTGATTACAACAAAATATCTTATGCCACTAGACTTGAAATCCTGGGTTTAGAAAATTTAGAACGCCGCCGCCTTCGACATGACCTGAGTTTAACTCATAGAATCATCCGTTGCAATGTCCTTCCTGTTGAAGACTACTTCAGCTTCAGTCGCAACAATACATGAGCACACAACAGATTTAAGCTTAATGTGAACCGCTCCAATCTTGATTGCAGAAATTATGACTTCAGTAACAGAGTTGTTAATGCCTGGAATGCACTACCTGACTCTGTGGTCTCTTCCCAAAATCCCCAAAGCTTTAACCAAAGACTATCTACTATTGACCTCACCCCATTCCTAAGAGGTCTGTAAGGGGCGTACATAAGAGCACTCACGTGCCTACCGTTCCTGTCCCAATGTCCCCTTTGATTGTATCCAATTCGTATAGTTATTTTATACTTATGCTTATATATATGCTTATATATCGTATAGTTATTTCATGCTTATACTTACATATACTGTTGTGACAAATAAATAAATAAATAAATAAATAAATAAAGATTATCTTCAACAGAACGTTTTTCATCCTATTTCTCCAAAACATCATTTTTAGCGGTAAAAAGCGGCCCTTTTTAAAGTTTTTCATAGAACTTTCCCCTCAAATCGCGGCGTATTTTCATATAACGTTCCCAATATATACTTTAGCAATCTAAGCAGGTCATGCATTTCAAAGCAAAAAAAAAATGTAGTTTACCCCTTAATTAGGATCCCCGCTGTCTTTTGGTTTTCCTCTGGACTTTGTTCAAAAATCTGGTTTTGACTTCCACGGCCTCAAAATAGCTTGGGACCAGACAGGGTTTTGTCTGTGTGATGCAACATTGGCAATCCAGTTGGAGGGTTTCCTCAGCACTTCAGACCCAGGTAGAAGAGGACCTTGAGATTTTTGGAGTCCACATCTGGAGAGTGAGGTTTCTAAAGGGCTTAACTTCTAGGTTCTTACAGTTGTGTATTTTATTTTACCTTACATATTTTGACTTGAGTTATTAACTGTGGTAGGATTAATCTATCGGCTATATATCAAGAACTGTGCTGGATGCTGGCATAGATGGGATCTTCACCTCAAATGTAACTCATGCCCTTCTAACCTTAGACTACTGTAACACACTCTACATGGGGCTGGCCCTAAGGAGCATTTGGAAACTTCAATAGGTACAGAATGAGGCTGCATGGATAGCAATAATATTTAGGCTGCCTAATAGTACTTTACAGCACTCTCTGGTTTATAATGTCAGCATTGCCTCCAACAATCTGGCTCCTCATTTTAGTGACCTCAGAAGGATGGAAGCCTGGGACAACTTTGAGCCACGTTAGGATCAAACTCCTGGTTGTGGGCAGAGTTAGCCTGCAATACTGCCTTCAAACCACAGGGTGTCAGAGGTGATATTCAGCAGGTTCTGACCAGTTCTGGAGAACCGGTAGAGGAAATTTTAAGTAGTTCGGAGAACTGGTAAAAACCACCTCTGACTGGCCCCGCCCCCATCTATTCTCTGCCTCCTGAGTCCCAGCTGATCGTGGGCTGGGAATGGAGATTTTATAGTATCCTTCCCCTGGAGTGGGGTGAGAATGGAGATTTTACAGTATCCTTCCCCTGAAGTGGGGAGGGAATGGAGATTTTATAATAACCTTTCCCTTGGAGTGGGGAGGGAATGGAGATTTTACAGTATCCTTCTGCTACGCCCAACAAGCCATGCCCACAGAACCAGTAATAAAAAAATTGGAATCCCATTGCTGCAGGGTGGGAAATGGTGACAGATATACGGCATACATAGTGTTGTGACCCAGGTTCCTGGACCCGGACTCCTGGACTCGGATGATTCAGAAAGTGAGGGAGAAGACCTGGCAAGCCCTGCTTCTCTTGAGCCCTCTCCCTCCCTGGCACCCACTCAAAGGGAGGAGGAGGGGCCGGCAAGGCCTGATTCTCTCGAGCCTTCTTCTGATTTGGCAATGCCCCAAGAACAGTTTTGGAGTGATGCAAGACTGCGCAGACGTGACCGGCGCGCGCAGCAGAAGCAGCGTTGGGATAAAGCCAAGGAATGATGGTCATGCAGTGACATCTGCAGAGACTATAAATAGGAGGCGGGACTTCCTGGTTTTTTGTCTTGGACAAAGCAATGAATTTCTTGTGGGCAAACTGTATCAATGGAGGGAAGAATATATTCGTGAGTAATTCTGGCCTTATCTATAATTTCCTCGTTATCTCCAGAAACTTGGCAGGCCCGTGGGTAGACGTGGCCAGGACATTTATCTATGTAAATAAAAGTAGAAGAGGAGGCCTTTGACTGACTCTTTCTTGGGAGTATTGGGGGAGGGAAACAGAACACATAGCAACACTTCTGTGTGAGCTGCATTGGTTACTGGAGTCTTTCTGGATGCAATTCAAGGTGTTGTTGTCACTTTTACGAGGGTACCTAAGGGATCACCTTTTTCCAAAAGTCTCTACCTGTCCAACCTGATCTAGCAAAATGGACAACCTGCAGATCCTGTCAGCCAACAAGTGTCAGTTGTGAGGAACAGAAAATGGCCTTTTCCCGCAGTGGCCTCTGCTCTGTGCAATATTCTCCCCTTGCATATTGTTAGCCAAACCTGGTTATATTCTGGGATGCGTGAATGAATCAAGGATCTGGTTTCTTAGCTGTAACTGGCCAAGCATCTCGGCTGCTATGTACACATTTAGTTTAGATGTTTCCATTGGTTTTTTTTTTTATTGTTTTGAAATGTTTTAATTGTAATATATTTTTTGAATTGTAAGCTGCCCAGGGTCATTGACTGAGATGGGCAGCTACAGAAATTGACTGATTGACTAAACAAACAAACAAACAAATAAATTTACGGGACCGCCTGCTGCCACCAATAGCCTCCCAGCGACCTGTGCGCTCCCATAGGGAGGGCCTCCTCAGGGTACCGTCAGTCAAACAATGTCGACTGGCGACGCCCAGGGGGAGGGCCTTCTCCGTGGGAGCCCCTGCCCTCTGGAATGAGCTGCCTCCGGGGATACGACAACTCCCCGACCTCCGGACCTTTCGACGCGAGCTAAAGACCTTCTTGTTTTATCACGCAGGGCTGGCCTAATGTATTTTAAATATGGGTTTTATTATGGTTTTATCACTGTTTTTATTCGTTTCGGCCTAATTTGAATTAGATTTTTAAAATGTTTTTTAATCTTTTGTAACTTTGTTTTATTTGGCTGTAAACCACCCTGAGTCCTTCAGGAGAAGGGCGGTATATAAATTAAATAAATAAATAAATAAAATGGGAATATAGTGGAAGAAATGTTCCAAGAGAATCCGCATCCACAAATGCATAAAAAAATAAGCTATTTTATATTTCTGCTACCCATCCAAACCCATTTTTAGGCTTCCAAATGAAGGGATAAACCCACCGAACTGTTCAAAAGCATTGATTTGAATACTGTTATGTACTCAATTCTTACCCTGCGTATATTAAGAGCTCTACATCTCCTCCTCCCTTGCGTTGCAAACAGCCCTCTCTTTACAGAATAACGTTCTTAAATATTCTCATACTTGGCTATCTTAGAAAGGTCTCCGAAATATTTTTAGCTGCCTGCCCTATGCCAACAAAAGATGCAATTAATTCCTTTAATGACCATACAAAAACATTATTAATAAGATCATCTAGTTGCTATGAACATGTTACAAGCAAAACAATGGCTGGAGTCAGAATTTCGGCGCAAGAAATTTGGAGGAGGAAAATTCGGACTCCTCCTATCCCCGAGAGCTTTGACTGCTCTGCATCGCATTGGTAAGAGGTTCCCCTTTCATTCATCAGGGGGCATTTTTTTTATAGGTTGCAGGTGGCTACGGGGGATAGGAGAGAATGACCATCTCTTTCCATGGACATCCTTAACTGATCCGAGGCGAAATCAGCGCATCTTAGTTAACAGCTACAAAGGGATTGGCGATGATTTCCGAATATAAACCTATGTTTTGCAACACCCTTTGCTTAATTTTTTTTTTTTTAATTGAAAAAGTTTTAAAAAACAAAAACATTTCCCCCCCTTTTTTCCCCCTCCCTCCCAGAAAACCCCCTTCCCCCCCCGCCCCCGGCTTCCCGGGTCAATCACAAGGTATTGTTATACATAAACCAAACATAGAGTAAAATTTTCCCTTCTAATCCAATTAACCTCATCCAAATCTTTTCATCTCCCAACTCCCTCCCCATTACATAAAATAATACTTCCTAATTATTCAAAGGCAATCTGATATTTCTTAATCTGATATCTGTTTTGTAGATAATCAATCCATTTTTTCCATTCAATTAAATAACTTTCCTGCGAATTGTCTTTTAAAAAAGCTGAGATTTTAGCCATCTCAGCCAAATTAATGACTTTCAATATCCATTCTTCTATTGTAGGTACCTCTTCTTTCTTCCAGTATTGTCCAATCAACAGTCTTGCTGCTGTTATTAAATTCAGAATCAATTTAGTCTCAATCCCTGTACAATCCGTTATAATTCCCAAAAGGAAAAATTGCGGCAGGAACTTTATCTTCTTCTTCAGTACATTTTGATTGCTTAATTTTCTTAACCCAAAAGAAAACTTCGTGTTTTTCTCTTGGTTGAAAAGGAGCCTTTCCCGTCCGCCAATGGGGGCATGCTAGCATTTGAAAGGTATTTTACGAGAAGAGTTCTCCACTCCTCCGAAACCAATAAAATACCTTATTCCACCAGACTTGATATCCTGGGTCTAGAAAACTTGGAACTTCGTCGCCTTCGACAGGACCTGGGTTTAGCTCATAAAATCATCCGTTGTAATGTCCTTCCTGTCAATGACTTCTTTAGTTTCAATAACAATATCACAAGAGCTACCAACAGATTTAAACTCAATGTCAACCGCTCCAGTTTAGATTGCAGAAAACACGATTTCTGTAACAGAATTGTATATGCTTGGAATGCATTACCTGACTCTGTGGTTTCTTCTCATAACCCCAAAAGCTTTACTCAAAATCTATCCATGGTTGACCTCACCACTTTCCTAAGAGGACTCTAAGGGGCGTGCCTACCGTTCCTGTCCTATTGTTTCTTCCCCTATGTATATATATGTTTATAGTACCTTGTTTCTCCTCATATATATCTTTATATATTATATAATCCTTTATGCAATGCTTGTATATATTGTTACGACAAATAAAAATAAAATAAATAAAAATAAATAAAAAACCTGTGATAATCCTGGGCGTGGCCCGAAGCCAACAAAGCCAGAGAAGCGGTATGAGTCCCTTGATTGGCACCAACTTTGCTCCCAACGTCCCTTTTACTTTCTGGCCTGGAGAAAATCTCTCCCACAAACCTGCAGCAGCTTCTGTCCGCAGATACTCCACTCCGAACGCTGTAAGCAGAATGACTGCAAATCAATCAGTCCAGCAGGTCCCAAAAGACTCAAAGAATTCCCGGCCATAATTCCAGCAAGACAAGATAAAGCACATAGAAGCATGACTATAATTCAAACAGTCAGGAGGAATAGAATAGAATAGAATAGAATAGAATAGAATAGAATAGAATAGAATAGAATAGAATAGAATAGAATAGAATAGAATTTTTATTGGCCAAGTGTGATTGGACACACAAGGAATTTGTCCCAGGAATGCAGGCCCCTCTCTCAACACTAGATGAATTCAGCGTTTCTTCCTGACAAATGCCCCTCCCAACTGCCTCTCCTTTAAACTCCATCCCCAGGTGTGCCTTGTGAAGGGAATTGGGGCCCTTTCCTTCCTCGTAAGCCACGCAACCCACGTTGCTCTCTTCTGCATTCTTCCCTGCGTGCCCTAGGATGAGGAGGGGGTGGGCCTTGGTCTTCATCTGAACCCCCTCTCCCTTGTTCTACATCTCCCCTGCTCTGCCCAGCCTGATTTTGCCCTTCCCCAGTTTCCTCCACAGCCAACGGGGCCACTCTCCCGCTTTCTGTCAGCTGTTCGTCTTCTGCCTCAGATTCAGACTCCGATGGGGGCATGACAAAACCCGTTTGTAAGACCTGGAAAGGGACAATTCGCTGCAGACAGCTCACCACGGCTAATTTACTACGGCTAGCCAACATTCTTCTGGAAAGAGAAGTAAGATCCAGAAAGAGTCAGTGATGAACTAGAGATTAACTAGTGGACGATCGCAGGTAAGATAGCTTTGTATACAGTCAATCCTTGACTTACAACCGCAGTTGAGCCCAAAATTACCATCATTAAACAAAATAGCTGTTAAGTGAGTTTTACCCTATTTTAGGACCTTTCTTGCCACAGTTAAGCAAATTGCTGCAGTTGTTAAAAGTTAGTAACATGGTTTAAAATGAATCTGGCTTCCCCATTGACTTTGTTTGTGAGAAGGTCACAAAAAGTGATCGCGTGACCTCAGGACACTATAACTGTCATAAATACGTGCCAGTTGCCAAGCATCCAAATTTTGATCAAGTGACCATGGGGCTGCTGCAATGATCATGTGAAAAACTCATAAGTTACTATTTTCAGTGCCAATGTAACTTAGAATGATCTCTAAACAAATGATTGGAAGCCAAAGATATGTTTGGAAGTCTATATAACAGAGTGAAAGCTTCACACAATTCACTCCAAAATATCTTGAGAAATAAACCAGGAACTCTTCTCAACATCTTCTTTTACAATGAAGAAAAGGTCAAAACTAGAAAGGGACCAGATAAGATTTCATGGAACGAAATGACTTTCCCTTTATCATTTCTGCAAAATGATGTTTAAGAAGGCACCGTTAATGGCTGCCCAACAACAAAATATTTCCTTAACACCAAAGGTTTGGCAACCGCCAAGTCTGAAGCTTTTCCAGAAATTCTGTGAAATATTTTTGTTAACTTGGCATGAAGCAGCACGGAGTAGCTTGAATTTTACATATAATTTTTAGGGATTGTAGAGCGTATACATGGCTCAGGATTGGATTTTTCAGAATTTGGTTTTCAGTTTTATGTATTTCCTTACCCACCTAAGTAGCCAGATCTAATATTGTTCTAGTATTTATTTCATTAATATTTTGTCCTGTGTTTATAAGAGTGTGTATATGTGTGCGCGCATGCAACTCTCATGAA
The DNA here is from genome assembly GCF_028640845.1 of Ahaetulla prasina. Classification (NCBI taxonomy): domain Eukaryota; kingdom Metazoa; phylum Chordata; class Lepidosauria; order Squamata; family Colubridae; genus Ahaetulla; species Ahaetulla prasina. The sequence continues at coordinate 12,261,862 of NC_080545.1, forward strand.
GGGAGGGAGGGAGGGAGGAAGGAAGCTAGATAGAGAGACAGATGGACAGATAGATGGACAGATACTATTGTGTGTGTGTGTATGTGTGTATATATATGTGTGTGTGTGTGCGTGTGTGTGCGTGTGCGTATGTATGTGTATGTATAGATATATATATATAGATATATATATATATATATATATATATATATATATATATATATATATATATATATATATATAGGTCTTTGGTTATTCGGGTTTTCTCCGCATAAAATTGGAAGTGTCTTGGCGGCGTTTCAACGAAGTCTCATTCGTCATCTTCAGGCTTCAACCGTGCTTCTGGGAGCAAGACCTACATACAAACACCGTGAAAACCTCAGAAAACAAATATATATATATATATATATATATATATATATATATATATATATATATATATATATATATATATATATATATATATATATATATATATATATATATATATATATATATATATATATATATATATATATATAGGTCTTTGGTTATTCGGGTTTTCTCCGCATAAAATTGGAAGTGTCTTGGCGGCGTTTCAACGAAGTCTCATTCATCATCTTCAGGCTTCAACCGTGCTTCTGGGAGCAAGAAGCGAAGCTGAAGCCTGAAGATGATGAATCAGACGTCGTCAGCAAACCTTAAAGAGAAAAAACCAAGACCTACATACAAACACCCGCGAAAACCTCAGAAAATATATATATACACAAATATATATATTTGTAGGTTTTCATGGGTATATGTATGCAGGTTTTGGTATGTTCGGGTCTTTTCCCGTGTAAGATTGAAAGTATTTAGGCAACGTTTCGATGAGATCTCACTCATCATCTTCAGCCTTTGGCTTTGTTCTTATGTGAGCAAAGTGTGGATTTTAACTACTGTTTCTCTATAAATACTGGTGTGGGGGGGTGTTTTTTGAATTGCTGGCCTAGCTGTTGCAAGCTGATTGGTTGGCTGTGTTGCTACATATTGATTGGTTAATGGAGTTTTTTGAATTGCTGGCCTAGCTGCTGCAAGCTGATTGGTTGGCTGTGTTGCTACATATTGATTGGTTAATGGAGTTTTTTGAATTGCTGGCCTAGCTGTTGCAAGCTGATTGGTTGGCTGTGTTGCTACATATTGATTGGTTAATGGAGTTTTTTGAATTGCTGGCCTAGCTGCTGCAAGCTGATTGGTTGGCTGTGTTGCTACATATTGATTGGTTAATGGAGTTTTTTGAATTGCTGGCCTAGCTGTTGCAAGCTGATTGGTTGGCTGTGTTGCTACATATTGATTGGTTAATGGAGTTTTTTGAATTGCTGGCCTAGCTGCTGCAAGCTGATTGGTTGGCTGTGTTGCTAATTGGTTAATGGGGTTGATGTTTGCGTGGGAAGTAGAACCTCGAACTCGGAACCAGACCAGGGCCCAAAATGCTACTATATGAGAGAGAGAAGGGGGAGGGGATAGATGGATAGATAGAAATAGCACTTAGACTTATATACTGCTTCACAGTGATTTACAGAGTCATCATTTTGCCCCCAAGAATCTGGGTCCTGATTTTACCCACCTCTGAAGGATGGAAGGCTGAGCCAACCCTGAACCGGTCAGAATCAAACTGCCAAACTGCTAGTAGCTGGCAGTCAGCAGAAAGTAGCCTGCAGTACGGTATTCTAACCACTGCGCCACCATGGCTCATGATAGGTAGGTAGGTAGATACATACATACACACATACATACATACATACATACATACATACATACATACATACAATAAGTAGGGGGAGCTGGATGGACAGACGGACAGATAAGTGATAGATGATAGATAGATATACATATGAACACAAAAAGTATAAAATCTATAATAAGACTGTAATAAAAATACCAATTAAAACTAAAATTAAAAGATGGGGAGGAAAGGAGCAGAATATACAGGGAGGGAGATGGGATCTGTTGTTAATCAACCATCTCCACCTCCTCCATTGGGGCCCGAAACCAATTGGCAGAGACACCTCTTTAGGCCCTTACGAAAGGATAAGAGGGGACACATCAGGGGACAAGATGTTCCAAAGGGCCACAGCAGAGAAGGCCCTTCTCTTGTAATGGCCAGTTCGGGCACATTTTAACCAGAGTGCTACATATACAAGCATGCAAGCCAGGTTCATTAACCCAGAGACCCTTTGCAAGTCAACATATGGTTTCTCCATCCCACCAACTACAGTGTAATGACAAGATTAGGATACCAGATACACTATGGATCTCAGTTCTCCTTATACATTTGTATTAAGGCCCAGTACAAAGTTTGCTAAAGGCTACATCAGAGGTTGTATTCAGCTGGTTCGGACCGGTTCACCCAAGCCAGTTCAGACCGGTTTGCCCAAACCGGTAACGGAAATCGCCCCCACCCCCACCCAGGCTCTATGCCATCGTATTTAGGCACGTTTTTGAGGTCGGGCGCATGCATAGAAGGTGCGCACATGAGCAAAGCACATTCGCGGAAGGCAGGTGTGTGCACGAACCAGGTGTGTGTGCGGCGAACCGGTAGTAACATAATGTGAAGCCCACCACTGGGCTACAACCGTTAATCTGATACTTCGTTTAATCAAGAGATGGGAATCTCTGAGTCACAAGCAGCCTTTTTTCCTTTTGGAGCCTGTTGGAACCAATTCTGGTCACAGCCTGCTAAAAAATAAGGGCATCATGATGAAGTGAGGGACACCTCTATATTTTAGGCATGCCTTAAACTAGTCAGGATACGGGTTGAAAACAAAGTTTGCTGAAGATTCTCCAAGTTCCCTGAAACAGTCTGCCTTGCTCCCATGTGCAAATTAGTTTCACATATTTGGCTCTCCATCCACCCAAAAATTAGTTCTCCTTGCATTCTATTAATATTCGCAGACTGCTTCACGAAATTGACCTACATTTATGTAACGCATTTCCTGTTATAACCGTTCAAAATGATGATAATCCCCAACCAAAGAGGCAGGGGGAGATGTCCTCCAATTGAATTTGTGGCTTGAGAATTATAGTACTTAAAACCTCAAGCTAGGAAACTGGTTTATTCTATTCCTCCAATTTTAAGCAACTGTTTCCATTTAGAGCCACTTAAAGGTTCACGGCATCATTTAAATAAGATGAATGACATAGTGACATAGTATGTCGAGCAGGAGATGAATGTAATTTCAAAGAAAATATGGAAACATCAATCTGGTTTATAGGGCTAAATAGATCATTTGATGAGACACTTCTTGCTATTGTAACAAATGCTGTGATTATGAGTCTGTGGTTAGGTATTCACTATTGGGACATGGTGGCTCAGTGGCTAAGACACTGAACTTGTCAATCGAAAGGTCGGCAGTTCAGCGGTTTGAATTCCTAGTGCTGCATAACGGGGTGAGCTCCCGTTACTCGTCCCAGCTTCTGCTAACCTAGCAGTTCGAAAGCACATAAAAAATGTGAGTAGAAAAATAGGGACCACCTTTGGTGGGAAAGTAACAGGGTTCTGTGCACCTTTGGCGTTTAGTCATGCCAGCCACATGGCCATGGTTTATTTCTCCGGTAACATTGTATTGCTAACTAGGACATATAAAACCTTTGCCAGACCAATTCTTGAATACAGCTCGTGTCAGGGTCCTGCCAGCTCGTCTGCCTGGAACCCACAGTGTATATCGGACATTAACACGATTGAGTGGGTTCAGAGGTATTTCTTGAGAAGAGTGCTCCACTCATCTACTCACAGTAGAATTCCCTATGCCTCCAGGCTTGAAATTTTGGGCTTGGACAATCTTGAACTATGTTGCCTGCGGTCCGATCTAAGCATAGTACACAGAATTGTCTGCTACAATGTCTTGCCTGTCAACAACTTCTTCAGCTTCAACCACAATAATACAGAGGCAAACAATCGATACAAACCCTAGGGAAACTACTTCAAACTCGATTGCAGAAAATACGACTTCAGCAACAGAGTGGTCAATGCCTGAAATGCACTACCCGACTCCGTTATTACAGCCTCACACCCTTGCAGCTTCAACTTCAAGCTGTCTACAGTGGACCTCATCCCATTCCTAAGAGGTCTGTAAAGCGGGCGTGCATAAGCGCACCAGTGTGCCTACCGTCCCTGTCTTATTATTCCCCATTTATCTGCATTTACTCCCTTTGTTCATGTTTTTTTTTCCATAAAAAAGTTTTATTTTTACAATCATGTCAAACAACTCATTCAATGTACAGTTATATACAATTAGTCGGGCCTGCCCAGTCACCACCCCACTTTTTAACACTCTTCCCTCTTCTACCTTCTTTTACTTTCCAGGCCTTCCTCTCCTTCTCTTATCTACATCCTCTCCTCCCTCCACCCTCCACCTTCCTTCTCCCTCTTCTACCCCTCTTCCTTCCTCTTCTCCTCTTTCCTACCTCCTATTCTCTCTTTTTCTCCCTCCCCACCGTTCTAAAATGGTAACTGGGCAGACCCGACCCTACATTAAATATATTTATACATCTTCAATAATCCCTGTACATTAACCATCACTCCATCTCTAGCCTCAACCCCCCAATTCCCCTCCCCCTTACCCCCCCCCGACTTCCCAGAATAAAATGCAGGGTATCAAAACTAACAATCATAATCTAAAATAATTCCTAAATTATAATCTCTAGTCTCTCCACACTTAATCACACTCTCAATTCCCCTCTCCTTCAGAAATATATCTAATACAAAATATTTCCTTTGTTCATGTTTATATTCATACCTATACTTGTTATCTTGTACATGTTTGACAAACAAATAAAATAAAAAATAAAAAAATACTAGCATAGTATTTCATATCTGTGCAAGCTTCTGACCAATTTGTCAGATAATTCAAAGGATGCTAGGACACCTAACCAACCAAACCATCCAGCATTTCTAAGCAGGTTTTGAACTAACTTGTCACATGACTTCTCTCCAGCTCCAAAATTGGACCACTCTTGTCTTCAAGCTTCCACTTACCCTTTTCTGCTCCTTGATGTATTCTATCAGTTCTTCCCTCGTTTGCTTCACAGCTTCTTCTACAGCTCTCTCGCTTTTCCTTCGTTCTTCTAGGATTGCTGCTTTCACCATTTCCTAATATTTAAACATGTATATTTAGAGAAAAAAAGTATTATTAGAATAATAATGTACTTATTTTCCTTCAATGTTTTCAGGACTGCACAGGCTACCTCAGTTTTTCTCTGCCCCACGAATACCTCCTTCAACACAGGGCTACCTGAGACTGTATATAAGGCGTTGAGCTTGTCAATCGAAAGGCCGGCAGTTCAGCGGTTCGAATCCCTAGTGCCATGTAACGGGGTGAGCTCCTGTTACTTGTCCCAGCTTCTGCCAACCTAGCAGTTCGAAAGCACGTAAAAAATGCATGTAGGAAAATAGGGACCACCTTTGCTGGGAAGATAACAGCGTTCCGTGCGCCTTTGGCGTTGAGTCATGCTGGCCACATGACCACAGAGACATCTTCAGACAGCACTGGCTCTTTGGCTTTGAAACGGAGATGAGCACCGCCCCCTAGAGTCTGGAACAATTAGCAACTATGTCCCTTGGACTGCAAGGCGAACAAACAAGTCAGTCCTAGAGGAGATCAACCCTGACTGCTCTTAGAAGGCCAGATCCTGAAGATGAAACTGAAATACTTTGGCCACCTAATGAGAAGGAAGGACTCACTGGAGAAGAGCCTCATGCTGAGAACAATGGAGGGCAAAAGAAGAAGGGGACGACAGAGAACGAGGTGGCTGGATGGAGTCACTGAAGCAATAGGCATGAGCTTAAATGGACTCCAGAGGATGGTAGAGGACAGGAAGGCCTGGAGGAACATTGTCCATGGGGTCGCGATGGGTCAGACATGACTTCGCAACTAACAACAACAACAACAAAGCGAGGGGAACCTTTACCTTTTACTCCCCTTACAGAAGTCCCAAAGATTTTTTTTTTCAGAAGGGAAGTGTTTCTTGGGGTTTTTTTTTTCCTTTGAAAAGATTTTGTTTCTCACCCAAGAAGCTTCTTCCGAATTCATTCTTCAGAAACTTCTTGGATGAGAAACGAAAGGAAAAAAAAAAAACACCTCAAGAAAGTCCCAGTTGCCTTTTGGAAAAAAGCACCTTTGAGACAACGACGACCTGGATGGTTGAGAATCTCCACAGACATTTTACTTTAAAGAGAAAAAAGTATTATTAGGATAATAATGTACTTATTTTGCTTCAATGTTTTCAGGACCGCACAGGCTACCTCAGTTTTTCTCTGCCCCACGAATACCTCCTTCAACACAGGGCTACCTCAGACTGTATATAAGACGTTGAGCTTGTCAATCGAAAGGTCGGCAGTTCAGCGGTTCGAATCCCTAGTGCCACGTAACGGGGTGAGCTCCTATTACTTGTCCCAGCTTCTGCCAACCTAGCAGTTTGAAAGCACGTAAAAAATGCATGTAGGAAAATAGGGACCACCTTTGCTGGGAAGATAACAGCGTTCCGTGCGCCTTTGCCGTTGAGTCATGCTGGCCACATGACCACAGAGACATCTTCAGACAGCACTGGCTCTTTGGCTTTGAAACGGAGATGAGCACCGCCCCCTAGAGTCCGGAACAATTAGCAACTATGTCCCTTGGACTGCAAGGTGAACAAACAAGTCAGTCCTAGAGGAGATCAACCCTGACTGCTCTTAGAAGGCCAGATCCTGAAGATGAAACTGAAATACTTTGGCCACCTAATGAGAAGGAAGGACTCACTGGAGAAGAGCCTCATGCTGAGAACAATGGAGGGCAAAAGAAGAAGGGGACGACAGAGAACGAGGTGGCTGGATGGAGTCACTGAAGCAATAGGCATGAGCTTAAATGGACTCCAGAGGATGGTAGAGGACAGGAAGGCCTGGAGGAACATTGTCCATGGGGTCGCGATGGGTCAGACATGACTTCGCAACTAACAACAACAACAACAAAGCGAGGGGAACCTTTACCTTTTACTCCCCTTACAGAAGTCCCAAAGATTTTTTTTTTCAGAAGGGAAGTGTTTCTTGGGGTTTTTTTTTCCTTTGAAAAGATTTTGTTTCTCACCCAAGAAGCTTCTTCCGAATTCATTCTTCAGAAACTTCTTGGATGAGAAGCGAAAGGAAAAAAAAACCCCCAAGAAAGTCCCAGTTGCCTTTTGGAAAAAAGCACCTTTGAGACAACGACAACCTGGATGGTTGAGAATCTCCACAGACATTTTACTTTAAAGAGAGAAAAAAAAGTTAAGACACCACAGCCCAGAAGATGGAACAAAGAAAATGCAGTCATGGTTGAACCATCACGCAACCACCTGCCAATGTTTGTACAGCTCCCGGGTTTGTTCTAATTCCTGTAATCGCTGGGATTTCTTGACCGTGATTACCACAAGAATAAAGGATCTTTAATCCAGGATCGTGCGCGTACGTATTGATTATTTTTCTTAAATGCAGTGCAAGCAGTTTGCGGGATGAATGGGCAAATTCACCAGTGAGGTCATAAGGCTGCAAAACAAAAGGAAGGGGTGAAGAAACGGGATCAGCGGGAAAGCTGAAAATCTGGGCTCTAAGCTGCAAAGGAGGAGGTGACAGGAAGAAGGAGATCCCCACATCTGCAAGCCAAGCTGTTTTCTGAAAGGCTGATGACAGAAGGAGCAGTTAGAGGGATACCAAGGAGCGCCAAGCTGATCCATGCTTCTTCTTGTTAGTTGCAACCCAGTGATGGGTTGCTACCGGTTCGGTCTGGTTTTTGTGAACCAGTAATAATGGCGGTGGGAGGCTGCGCCCGGGCGTCATCGCGGATGATCTGCGCAGGCGCACGTGAACTCCTGATCCCATGGACAATGTTCCTCCAGGCCTTCCTGTCCTCTACCATCTTCTGGAGTCCATTTAAGCTCACGCCGACTGTTTCAGTGACTCCATCCAGCCACCTCGTTCTCTGTCGTCCCCTTCTTCTTTTGCCCTCCATCTTTCGCAGCATTAGGCTCTTCTCCAGTGAGTCCTTCCTTCTCATTAGGTGGCCAAAGTCTTTGAGTTTCATCCTCAGGATCTGGCCTTCTAAAGAGCAGTCAGGATTGATCTCCTCTAGGACTGACTGGTTTGATTGCCTTGCAGTCCAAGGGACTCGCAGGAGTCTCCTCCAGCATCAGAGTTCAAAATCAATTATTTGGTGCTCAGCCTTCCTTACGGCCCAAGTTTCACAGCCATTCATTGCAACTGGGAACACCATCGCCTTGACTATACACACTTTTGTTGGCAGCATGATGTCTCTACTTTTTAGTATGCTGTCTAGATTTGCCATAGCTTTCCTCCCCAGGAGCAAGCGCCTTTTAATTTCTTAGCTGCAGCCCCCATCTGCGGTGATCTTGGAGCCCAGGAAAATAAAATCTGTCACTACCTCCATTTCTTTGCCATCTATTTGCCAGGAATTGAGAGTATTATCAGCCAAAGACTATTACAGGTTGGTGGAAGAGCTCTCTCCAGGCCGGAGAGACATTGAAAGGGACATTGGGTGCACAGTTGGTGATAATAAAGGGACTCAAATCGGTTCTCTGGCTGTGTCGCCTTTGTGTCATACCCCGGGTCATCACACAGTGTTATTAACCGACCAACTGCAATGATTCACTTAACAGCATTGGCAAGAAAGATCTTAATATGGGACAAGATTTGCTTAACAACTGTCTCGCTTAACAACACAAATTTTGGGCTCGACTGCGGTCGCAACTTGAGGACTATCTGTACTTTTTTAGATACTCCCAATTTGTTGCTTTCTTTGTTCATTGCTTACATTTGGATGTATCACTAGGGAGCTCTTCATAGATCCTCCTTCTTCAAAAAGTTAAGTTATAAAAATAATCCCAGTTTATATTTTCTGAGAAATTGCACTGGTCTAAATATAACTGCCAATTTACTTTCTTTTCTTTTTTCTTTTTTAGGGAGTATTGTTTTTCTTGCTGAATTAGGCCGGTAGACGGTTTCCAACATCTGCATCTTATGTAATTTTACACCGTACAGATGGAGTAAACATTTAATATATACAAACAATAAGAAAGGGGATTAGAGTTCTTGGGTGCTCCCCTGTATTCTTTCCAGGGAGTAGCAGGCAAAATGGTTTGAATTAAAAACAACCGAAGCTGAAGGAAGGATCCGCAAATGATTTGTTCCAACGGTGGCCTTTGCATTTAAAAGGACCGTGTCAAATCTAAACAAAGGTGCTAAAAATAGAACAGAAACGGTAGAACTTCACCCATCCTGACTGCATGGCAGGAAACAGGCCATTGTGAAAGCTTTTTCTGTACCTGGTATAAAAATCATGAAACGGCAGAGGAAGTGCCGTCTTATTGTCACAATCGGAACGCTTCTTAATTTAGGAAGTGAAGTTTTCTTTCAACTTTATTGCATTCCAGAAAGGCTAAGGATACCATCAAAGGCTTTTCTTCAGAATAAAAGAGGCTTCACTTCATCGTTCGCCTCTGATCCACCTGGATAGCATATGTTTCAAAAATGGAAATTGCAGCAAAAGAAACAAGACAGACTTTGGGATTTACTTAAAACTATCCCACTGCTGCAGAAACTGCTCTCCGGAATCTTAGTATTTTTATCTCCATCCCTGGAGGTTTTTAAGAAGAGACTAGACAGTCACGTATCTAAAATGGTATAGGTTCTCCTGCTTGAGCTGGAAGTTGGATTAGAAGATCTCCAAGGTCCTGTCCTGTCCTGTCCTGTCCTGTCCTGTCCTGTCCTGTCCTATCCTATCCTATCCTATCCTATCCTACCCTATCCAATCCTATCCTACCCTATCCTATCCATCCCCTGCCCTGCCCTACCCTACTCTGACCTGAGGCAATCTAATATAATTTATCTTTGTTGTCTTTATTTCTCCTGAAAAGAGTATTTTCAGTTTAAGAAGATAGCTAGAAAATTATTTACATGGAATGGAATGGAATGGAATGGAATGGAATGGAAGGGAAGGGAAGGGAAGGGAAGGGAAGGGAAGGGAAGGGAAGAGAAGAGAAGAGAAGAGAAGAGAAGAAAAGAGAAGAGAAGAGAAGAGAAAATATGGAATGGAATGGAATGGAATGGAATGGAATAGAATAGAATAGAATAGAATAGAATAGAATAGAATAGAATAGAATAGAATAGAATACAGTACAATACAGTACAATACAATACAATACAATACAATACTTGATTGTCACTTTGAATGTACACTAATTGCCATACATTAAAAATGAAATCTTGCTGCATACAGCTCTTAAAGGTTTACCAGCTCCAATTTTTCACTACATAAACACAACAAGATAGAAAGGTAGGTAGGTAGGTAGATGATAGATAGATAGAATAGAATAGAATAGAATAGAATAGAATAGAATAGAATAGAATAGAATAGATTTTTTTTTTATTGGCCAAGTGTGATTGGACACACAAGGAATTTGTCTTGGTGCATATGCTCTCAGTGTACATAAAAGAAAAGATACGTTCATCAAGGTACAACATTTACAATACAATTGATGGTCAATATATCAATATAAATCATAAGGATTGCCAGCAACAAAGTTACAGTCATACAGTCATAAGTGGAAAGAGATTGGTGATGGGAACGATGAGAAGATTAATAGTAGTGCAGATTTAGTAAATAGTTTGACAGTGTTGAAGGAATTATTTGTTTAGCAGAGTGATGGCCTTTGGGAAAAAACTGTTCTTGTGTCTAGTTGTTCTGGTGTGCAGTGCTCTATAGCGTCGTTTTGAGGGTAGGAGTTGAAACAGTTTATGTCCTGGATGTGAGGGATCTGTAAATATTTTCACGGCCCTCTTCTTGATTCGTGCAGATAGATAGATAGATAGATAGATAGATAGATAGATAGATAGATAGATAGATAGATAGATAGATAGATAGATAGATAGATAGATAGATAGATAGATAGATGATAGATATTATGTATGTACCCACATATATTATATGTCACAGAGAAACAACACAGTCTAGTTTGGACGTATACATGTTTATGTCGAGAAAAACTACAGAATCTGGTGGTCCTGGGAGAAATATTTCAAAACCTCCTCCCAGAGGAGAACTAAAAGGGATTATTATATCTTTAGAGAAAGTAAGGTGGATATTTTTTTTTTTGTTTCAATAGGGAAAACATGATGCAGAAGTTTTAAGAGTTGATATAATTTTATATGTTTGCCATTACAAATGTCAAACTTTTTAACAAAAACAGTTTAACTACCAATAACACCTATGTTTAATCATAGCAAGTGAGTTTGGATCGGTTGGTCCTGAGCAAACAGAGAAGCTCCCAGCTTTGTTTCCTGAAAACTGGATCTCTGCTCTTCCTAGTTGGTGAAAGTCTGAAACAGGTGATAGGAGCCTAGATCCAATGGATGGTAAAGGTATTCTTAAGTGAGCAGGTGGTTCTACTTTTCTTGAAAGTGGTAGTGGAACAGCCTCAACACCTTTTCTTTTGAATGAAGGTAAAGGTAAAGGTTCCCCTCGCACGTATGTGCTAGTCATTCCCGATTCTAGGGGGTGGTGCTCATCTCCGTTTCAAAGCCGAAAAGCCAGCGCTGTCCGAAGACGTCTCCGTGATCATGTGGCCGGCATGACTCAATGCCAAAGGCACACGGAACACTGTTACCTTCCCACTAAAGGTGGTCCCTATTTGCATTTTTTACGTGCTTTCGAATTGCTAGGTTGGCAGAAGCTGAGACAAGTAACGGGAGCTCACCCCGTTACGCAGCACTAGGGATTCGAATCGCTGAAATGCCGACCTTTTGATCGACAAGCTCAGCGTCTTGGTGTCCTGAATGAAGGTAGGGATAGGTAGCTGCACAGAGATCTCCTTAAAACAGATTACCCAGACCAGTGGTGAGATTCAAATAATTTAACAACCGGTTCTCTGCCCTAATGATTTCTTCCAACAATCAGTTCACCAAACTGCTCAGAAAGTTAACAACCAGTTCTCCCGAAGTGGAGACTCTTCCCAATTCAGGCCTGGGTGTAAAACTGAGACCCAGCTGATTGCTATTACCGATGATAGGAAGTAATGAGCTTTTCAGGTCCTTCTCCATCTCTCAGCAGCTTTTAATAATAGTTTCCTCAACTGCTTTTAGGACTGAGAGTGGGGATGCTATTTTGCACTTGTTCTCCTCCTCCTCCTGCAGGAGACTCTGATCTATTCCATACCAAAGTATTTTTTACTTCACGATAAACAATTCATCATTTCATGATAAACAGTTAATTACAGAAGAGGGGTTTCAATCAGTCTCTTCTCAGTGTCTTAATTCCACCCACCACCCTTTAGAAAAATCCACAGTGAATTAATGGAGTCTTTCTAAGAGTTGTTGACATCCAAGCTCGGAGGGTTTCAAATATTAGAAGGTCTGTTCGCCATCAGCAGCATTGACAGTATAGGAGCCTAAAGCCTTCATAATGAAAGATTTCAGCCACTTTTCAACAACTGTTTGAACTAAGCTTTTTATCTTCCCCGTGAAATGAAGAGGTTATCTCATAACATGACAAGTTACTCTTTTTATACCAAGCTTATGGGACCTTAGATTAAAATCACTTTCCATGAGAAGGGCGGCCATATAAATTTGACGAATGAATAAAATAAATAAACAACTGACAATTAGCCAGTGGAGATTCAAGCTCTTTAACTGCAGAAGAAATACCCTTTTATTTTTACTGTTGTTCCAAGAATTTAGAACAGTTGGCTTGCGACCAAACTATATACTCCGATTCTAGGATGCTAATCCTATTCCCAAACAAAATGTAGCAGTGAACACAAGACTTTGGCATTTGCAGAAAATCTGATGAAATGTCTGGAAGAAAACAACCAAGCTCAGAGAGCACCAAGGAGCCCTCATTTGATAAAGTGGAGTATTTGTAGCTTAGGGTTGAAATGAGGGCTCCTTGTTGCTGTCTGAGCTTGGTTGTTTTCTTCCAGACATTTCATTACTAAACTAGGTACGATCATCAGTGCTAGTAAGGGAGGAGGGCTTGCTATCAGTTTATAAATAAACTCCATTCCTTACTAGCATTGATGTTGGTACCTGTCGTGTCCCACTCCTCCGCTGATGGCTGGGTCAGGGAAATCTGAATCAGGCGTGCCTCTGCAGCTCTACCAAAGTTCTAGCAAAGTTCTCAAGGCAGGCAGGAGACCAGAAAGTGACTTCAGAAAGATAAGGTAGACTTTGCCTGACTCAGAGAATGCCAGAAAGCAGATCCTTTATATAGGCCACGGGGTGTGGCTCCATGACTCAGCACTTATCCCGGCCTGCCCCTCCCTTCCTTCTGTTGACGCCACTTATCAATTCTCCTGAAGCGAGGGTCACTCCAGTCTGCAGCTGTTGGTAATTGACCTTCCTCAGGCTCACATGCTGTGGGGGAGGGGGAGTGGTCTAGTTGCTCCGTTTGCCTGGGCATGGAGCCAGGGCTGGGGGCTGGAGGCACTTCTTCCTCAGCCTGTCTGGGCATGGAGCCAGGGCTGGGGCCAGGAGGCATGCTAGGACATTCCTCAGCGTTCGGAAGCAGATAAGAAGGCCCCGGCTGCGGGGAAAGCCGACGAGGCACAACACTACCTACTTTGGACAAGGAAACAACAAAGCTCAGAGAGCATCAAGGATACTCTCAATCTAGATCTTGGTTTATTTTACAACCTCTCGATACGAAGAGATCTACATGTGTGGGGCAAATATATCTGGTCTCGAGTCTAGCAGAACCTCAGGATGGATCTAGTCATGAGTAGCCTACACATTGGTCTATATGTTCCACACTCCATCTATCATTCCCTCAACCCCTTAACCCAGGGGTGTCAAACTCAAGGCCCTTGGGCCGGATTCGGCTTGCAAGGTGCTTAGATCTGACCTGCGGGGCTGGAAATAGTGAAGGACCGGCCTGTGGTGCCTCTGCCAGCAAAAACAGGCTCCATTTTCGGCCACAATGGCCTCCTGCAACCCTCCGCCAGCAAAAATGGAGCTCAGGAGGGCTGTAGGAGGCTGTAGCAGCCCCCTGAGCTCCATTTTCACTGGCAGAGGGCTAGAAAAGCAAACTAAAAACAAAACAAAAGGAGAAATGTTTCCCTTTTTGCATTTGAGCATGCAAGAAGGGACAGGAAAGGAGAAAGAGGAAAGACAAAAAAAAGAGAACATGGGAAGAGAGCAGGGAAGGACAAATAAGGAAAGAGGGAAAGGAAGACGAAAGAAGAAGGAAGAGGGAAGGAAGGAAGGAAGGAGGGAAGGAAGTAAAAAAGGAAAGAAGGAAGGAAGGAAGATTATGAGAGTGCGTGAGGATCTGAGAGAAATCCTGCCTTAGCACTTGGCCACCGCAAGTGCTCCCTGTTGTGGTCCGTCAGCAGCCTGTGGAGGTGGCAATGGAGTCAGACAGCGATGAGGCTGAGGTGAGGCCAGGGCCATCGGGAAGTGAGTGCGGACTCCAGAGCCTCCAGAGACTGATAGCACTGAGGCAGAGGAACAAGAGGAGCCTGTTCCTAAAGCACGCATAAGAAGAGCTGCCAGAAAGCAAGAGCAGCTCAAGCAGAGAGGACAACTCGGGAGTAGGGGCAAGAGATGATTGGCCCCTCCCATAAGGCTTAAAGCAGATCAGAACCAGCGTTTGGCCTTTGCCGGAAAACAGCATTGTAGCTGTGTCTTCTGCTTCATCTTCTGCTTCCTCTAAGTCTTTGTTTTTGTGGCTTCCAGACGTTTGCCATGAAGGGCCTTTGGCAGTTTGCCTAATTGGACCAAGGTTTGCGAGATAACTGAGGAATTTGTGTTGTGAGGCATTTGTTTTACTTCGAGTTAAACAACGCTGGGAATGAAGTAATTCCCAGCTGTTCGAATAAAGTTTGTTCATTTTTTCACGGATTGAATTTATTACTACCTACTTGGGCCTGGATCACAACACTCCCGACACGAGTGACGTCGAGCTGGCCACGCCCACCATGGCCATGTACCACCCCCCACCCCCAGGTCAAACACAACCCTGATAAAATCGAGTTTGACACCCCTGCCCTAAGCGATCCATAGGGACTAAGACACTATCTGAGCTGTGGTGGCGCAGTGGTTAGAATGCAGTACTGCAGGCTACTTCTGCTGATCACCGGCTGCCAGCAGTTTGGATGATAGAAGCTCACCAGGCTCAAGGTTGACTCAGCCTTCCATCTTTCCGAGGTGGGTAAAATGAGGACCCAGATTGTTGGGGGCTATAGGTTGACTCTGTAAACCGCTTAGAGAGGGCTGTAAAGCACTGTAAAGCGGTATGTGAGTCTAAGTGCTGTTGCTATCTGATGCAGTCCAACAGCCTCCAGCACTAGAGAAACTTTGCTCACTGCCAAAACCCAAATGCACGCTCCCTCTCTCTCTCCCTCTCTCTCCCTCTCTCTCTCGGCACCATAGAGAACCAGCTGCAAGGATGGCTCAGAAGCACCAAACAGTTCTGGGACTTACCTGCCCTTCTATGTTCCTCCCTCCCTCCCTCCACATATGAATTTGAACAAAACTGAAACACGCTATATACGATGTGCAGCAACTGATAACCCAGAGAACATAAAATTCACTAACGTCTGAACTCTGCTTTTGCCGTTCCGCTGCTTCTTCTACCGCTTGAGCAATCTTCTCGCGGTCTTTGTTTCTCTCCGCTTGCCATATTTCTTTTTCTTGGTCGTGCAGTTTTTTCATGGTTTCCCTTTCGGCTGTTACTGCTGCTAGGACGGCAGCTTGCAAATCCTCTTTTTCCACCTGCGGCATCAAATAACAAGAGTCAACGTGAATCTAAATGCGAACATTTCAGCCGTTTAGGTCAGTATCCAAAATGTTGCCTCTAATCCAGTAATGAAATCCGAACTGGTTTGCTACCAGTTCACTGGTGGCACATGCGCAGTGGGCACCAAAAGGAGGCTTGGGAAGGTAAGTAGAACAGCGGGGTGTGTGTGTGTGTGTGACAGCCGTGGTGCACGATTTAGCTTCGCTAGAAAGCAAGAAATCCTGCTTTCTAGCAAAGCTAAACCCCGCGCCACAAGCTGATCATTGGAAATACCACTTCGGAGGAACTAGTAGCTTTATTTAACTACCGGTTCATTTGAACCGGTAGCTAACTACCAGTTTGCCTGAACCGGTAGCTTTTTTAACTAGCAGTTCACGCGAACCGGTAGTTTTTATCACTACCGGTTTACCCAAACCGGAACGAACCTGTAGCAGTTCACCCCTGCTCTAATCCCTAAAAATGTCAAAGGTTGTTTGAAGAAAAGGCCCTCAGGTTTATTTAAACTCAGTCCAAAGACTGGGGTTAATTTTGGAAACTGAAAACACTGTTCTCTGTAACATTGGATTTCCAGTTTCCATCTTTCGTTAAAACACTTATTCGGAGGTACTCTGAACATGGTCTTTATACTGAAATATTTCTGCTGTAAAAACCAGTTGAACAAATAATGAACATCAGCCAAAGATTAGTTCCACTTACTAGGCTATAAAAACTATATTCTCTATTCATACAGTATGATAGTCTTTTCTTTCTAGCCACAAAATAACAGGGCAGGGACAGGAAATATTATTTTCAGCACAGCTACTGGGCATTATGCGGTAAGGCCAAGTGAGAAGACGGGGACTTTTTTTCCTCATCTCGTCTCCTCACCTATACAAAAGGAGAAAGGATGTCAAAGCAGACAGGCGGCGTGGCTGGGAGTTACACCAGGATCAGAAAGTAAAATTTAACAACAATGGCACAAGATAATAATAAATATAGTAATAAATATATATAATATATTATTATATTAATTATAATATAAAACAATTAATATATTTATTATAATATATAGTATAGTATAGTATAGTATAGTATAGTATAGGTATAATATAGTATAGTATTAGTATTAGTATTAGTATAGTATAGTATTAGTATTACTATAGTATAGTATAGTATAGTATAGTATAGTATACTATAGTATAGTATAAATAATAAATATGATATATATTTATAAATATATTTATATTTATAAATTAATATATATAATTATATATTATTTTAATAACATAATACTATATTATTATATAATAAATATACATAATAATAAATATAGAGCATTGCATGCTAAAGCAACTAGACACAAAGTTTCTCCACCATGCCATTCCTCTGCTAAATCCCTAATTCCCACAGCATTCTTATATCTAAGGATATTTATCCATGTAATAGGATTGTGTATTGCTATTATTCTTTTCATACTTCCTATTACCTTCTCATATTGGTATCTTATGATTACATCACTTTATTGTTTGTATCTTATGATTTATGATTGTATCTTATGATTTATGATTGATCACTTTGTTGTTTGTATGTACACTGAGAGCTTATATGTGTCCAATTACACTTGGCCAATAAAGAACTCTCTTCTCTTCTCTTCTCTTCTCTTCTCTTCTCTTCTCTTCTCTTCTCTTCTCTTCTCTTCTCTCTCCTCTCCCCTCTCCTCTTTAGTCTAGTCTAGTCTAATTGTGGTGGCTCAGTGGCTAAGACGCTCAGCTTGTCGATCGAAAGGTCAGCAGTTCAGTGATTCGAATCCCTAGCGCTGCGTAACGGAATGAGTTCCTGCTACTTGTCCCAGCTTCTGCCAATCTAGCAGTTCGAAAGCAAGTAAAAAATGCAAGTAGAAAAATTCGGACCACCTTTGATGGGAAGGTAACAGTATTCCGTGCGCCCTTGGCATTTAGTCATGCCGGCCACATGACCATGGAGACGTCTTCGGACAGCGCTGGCTCTTCGGCTTTGAAACGGAGATGAACACTGACCCCTAGAGTCGGGAACGACTAGCACATATGTGTGAGGGGAACCTTTACCCTTCTAGTCTAGTCTAGTCTAATTCTACATTTTGTGCTCAGCCTGAATTGATTGTTCAAAATACCTTCTTCTCAAAATATCCACTATGTAAGAGTAGGCCCCCACCATCTAAAGTACTCAGTGCTTATTAGAATGACTGAAGGGAAACAGAAGAAGTTTTTAGCTTGCTTCCACGACATTTGTTTTTGTTCTAATATGGTTTGATAACAGGTATCAAGAAGAACAAAAATCCAGCAGAACAATCCCGCCCCCACGCCTGATTAAGAACTCCAGAATCCAGATATTTAGAATAGAAGAACAGAGTTGGAAGGGACTTTGGAGGCCTTCTAGTCCAACCCCCTGCCCAGGCAGGAAACCCTACACCATCTCAGACAAATGGTTATCCAACATCTTCAAAACTTCCAGTGTTGGAGCATTCACATCTTCTGAAGGCAAGTTGTCCCACTGATTAATTGTTCTAACTGTCAGGAAATTTCTCCTTAGTTCTAGGTTGCTTCTCTCCTTGATGAGTTTCCACCCATTGCTTCTTGTTCTACCCTACTTACCCTATTTATCTATATCTCTTTTCTAACCAGTGATAAAATTGACCCCATATATTAAAATATTCTGTATCCTCTCTTTCTTTAATTATCAAAGTTTATCTATTCATTTCTGCACAATCTAGAATTTTCTTAGTTACTTTCTCTGCTTTCCAATTTTGCGCAAATGCTATCCTTGCTGCTGTTATTACATGTATAATCAAATATATATTTTCTTTACTGATTTTTGCTGGAAGGATACCCAATAGGAACAGCTCTGGTTTTAAATCAATATGTTGTCATTTCTTCTAATCATGTCTTTTACTCCACTGCCTGGGCAGGGGGTTGGACTAGAAAACCTCCAAGGTCCCTTCCAATTCTGTTATTATTATTAAATCAATAGTTATATAAGGGAATGGTATCATAAAAGTATTGTATTTTAGGAGAGATTTTGTAACAGATTAAGAGAAAATGAAGATAGGAGGAGGAATGAGAAGAAGAAGCCATTGAAGAAATATCGAGATGACACGCGGAATGACTGATGGATTATGTGTTTACTTGTGTATAAAATAAAATAAAAATTACAAAAAAAAAGGAAGTGTCAAAAGGTCCCCCAGGGACAATGTTTGCATACTAAGATACCTTTGCAGCTGTTGCCAAAGCCTCCTTATTACGTCCCCTTTCGTTCTCCATGCATTTTTCCAACATTTCCTGGAAACAAAGCACAATAGAAAGCATTACAGCCTATAAAAAAATACCTTCCAAAGCCTGGGAGTCCACAGGAGCCAGCGGCTTTGTCAGAATGATGAAAAGAGGCGTGGTAACATCACGTGACACAACAACACAGCCACAAAAAGTGCAAAACTTTTTGTACAGCGACTGATAAAAAACCGCCGGTGTTGCGACACCCGTTTCATCGTTTGTTCTTCGCCTCGTGTGTGTCTCTCTCTCGCAAATAATTCATCTTCCAAAAGAATTTAGTTCGCTTTAAGTTTTTCTCTCTAGAACCTCTCAGCCTCCTTAAGACGACACTCCATTCCTTCCAGATTATGCTATCTGGAAAGACCACAGCTGGCCAACCAGCTGCTGGAACAGAATTTGGAGTCCGTATCTATGATGCTCAACTCTGAAGTCAGCTGAAGTGAGAGAGAGAGATCATGGAAACCCATTTGTAGTTTTAGTGATGAATCAGAGTAGGAAAATGAAGTTTGTTCCCCTTCTCTTGACAAGCCAGAACTAGAAAACGTCCCTCTAGAAAAAAAATATATTCTGGATTCTGCTTCAGAATTTTACATGGATGAATAATAACGCCCAGCTGTTCTGCCACAGAGTATTATTTACAGGTCCACAAGAAGTGAGGCGAGGCCACAATAGATATGTTTGCTAATGTAATGTTTATTAACTCTTTACCCCAATTCTATACTTATGAGGTATTTTTGGGAGGCCCTTTGGCCTAAAAGGCAGCCTAAACAAATAATTAATATCAATTAAAGATGATTTAAGTAAATCATGATGGACAAGGTGGGATGATCCTGCAGGGATGGATATACAAACTCTGTTCTTAAAAAGAAAACCAAAATGAAGGGAAAAGGGAATGAAATATAAAGGGACAAAAACTTCTTAATGGGGGAAATAAATTGCACCATGTTAGCTGTTACAACTGCATCTTAAGGGGTCTATTTCATCTCATAGATCAGGGGTAGGGAACTATTGCCCTTTTATGACCTGTGGACTTCGATTCCCAGAATTCCTGAGCCAGCATGGCTGGCTCAGGAATTCTGGGAGACGAAGTCCACAGGTCATGAAAGGGCCATAGTTCACCACCTCTCTTTTAGATAAACCCAATCTAAGGAAATCTGCTTTTGTCCTTGAACCCTCTTCACGGCTCAAGGGCTTCTGTTTAGATGTTGTTTTCCTGTGAAAGAAAATAGTGTTTAACCTCTGAAAGGCTCAATGACATCCCTTTTTTTAAACGGCATAAGAGCTGCAGCTCTTAGATATAGACAAAATACCTTGTATTCCTGCGATTGTTGCCACAAGGATTCTTTGGTTTTTTCTTCTAAGATTTTCCGCTCTTCTTCCAACATATCTAGCAGCCTTTGATGCTAAAGGAAAAAAGGAAGGAAGGAAGGAAGGAAGGAAGGAAGGAAGGGCGAAGGAGAGGGAGAGGGAAAGGAGAAGGGAAGATGAGGTGAGAAGGAAGGGAAGGGGAAAAGAAAAAAAGAAAAGAAAGGGAAGGGAAGGGAAGGGAAGGGAAAAGAAAATAAAAGGAGGAAAGGAAGGGAAGAAGAAAGGAAAATAAAATAAAAAGGGGAAGGGAAGGGAAAATAAAAAGAGGAAGGAAAGGGGAGAAAAAGGAAAAGAATAAAAGGAGGAAGGAAAATAAAAGTAGGAAGGGAGAAGAAAGGAAAAGAATAAAAGGAGGAAGGAAGGTAAAATAAAAGTAGGAAGGGAGAAGAAAGGAAAAGAATAAAAGGAGGAAGGAAGGGAGAAGAAAGGAAAAGAATAAAAGGGAGGGAAAATAAAAGGAGGAAAGGAAGGGAAGGGGAGAAGAAAGGAAAAGAATAAAAGGGGGAAGGAAGGAAAATAAAAGTAGGAAGGGAGAAGAAAGGAAAAGAATAAAAGGAGGAAGGAAGGAGAAGAAAGGAAAAGAATAAAAGGAGGAAGGAAGGAGAAGAAAGGAAAAGAATAAAAGGAGGAAGGAAGGAGAAGAAAGGAAAAGAATACAAGGGAGGAAAATAAAAGGAGGAAAGGAAGGAAGGGAGAAGAAAGGAAAAGAATACAAGGGGGAGGGGAAGGGGAAATAAAAGAAGGAAGGGAAGGGGAGAAGAAAGGAAAAGAATAAAATGGGGAGGGAAAGGGAAAATAAAAGGGGGAAGGGAAGGGAAAGGAAAATAAAAGGAGGAAAGGAAGGGAAGGGGAGAAGAAAGGAAAAGAATAAAAGGGGGAAGTGAAGAGAGATTAAATTTATATAAAAAGGCAGAGAACAAATAAAACCAACCCTTGGGATCTTCAAAGTTTATAACTGGTTTTATTCATGGATGTCTGCTGGAAGCAACAATAACACGTCACGTCACAGTATCATCAGGCAGATGACAACAGGAAGCGCCTCAAGTCATCGTGGCTCGATGTGAGAGCTCTTTGTGTATTAGACAGAATATACTTTGAAAGCACCCTGCAGTCCTTGATGTGCACAGTTTCCTCAAGGAACTGTTCCTCAGACTGCCTGCCATCCTCAAGAAGGACATCACGGTTCAGGTAAACAGCAGAAGGAAGGAGTTTTGAAAGTCAAATAGAGTCTTTGGGGAAATTTGGGTGACGACAGACAAGAGATTTTGAAATTTATTTATCGTTTATATTTACAAATCACCCATCTCCCTCAGAAAGGGAATCCGGATGGTGTACAAATGAGCGTAAAAGCAAAACAGCTTTATACAAATATAAATTAAAAAAAAGGATAAACAAGAATAAAATGATTAAAATTCCAAGAGGAGGAGAGCGGTTTCAGGGCGCTAAACAGCCCCATGGCTGCATACTCTTCTGTGGGTCCCAAATGAGTCAGAAAAACCCTTAAAACAAAGAAACAGCCAGTGAAAATCTTCTAGACCAGGGGCTTCCAACCTTGGCAACTTTAAGCCTGGCGGACTTCAGCTCCAAGAATTCTGGGAGTTGAAGTCCGCCAGGCTTAAAGTTGCCAAGATTGGAGACCCCTGTTCTAGATCAGGGTGTCAAACTGGCAGCTTGCAGACCAGATGCGTCAAGCACAGGCCATGCCCACCCCAGCTGCGCGAAGGGAAAAACGTCACGAAACGTCAGATGACGGCAACGTGACGCGATGAGTTTGACACCCATGCTCTAGACCCACTCAAAATCTTGGCAGCTCTCATCTGAACGTCTACTGAAGTTCCCAACCTTCAAAGCCTCCCTCATCCCTCATAATTTCAAGCGGCAAAAATGGATTTCTATTACAATATGAATTGTTTTGTGGATGTTCCCTGCTCAATTTTTATTTATTTATTTATTTATTTGGACAGTAGGTACGTTTTAAATGTTCTGTGATTTTCTTAAAATAGCCACCACAGAAAAAATAGAAGAAAGCTTTTGTGGTGTGGAGACAATAACTTGGTCCTTAACACCGAGAGAAGAAATAGATCAGACATCCAGCCCTTGCTTATTAATGGAGACCGAGTGGAGCAAGTGGCCAGTTTTAAGTTTCTGGGTGTTATCAGAAGAGGATCTGACCTGGGGCGTTCACATTGCAGCTCTGGTCAAAAGGGTCCGGCAGAGATTATACTACCTGAGACTTCTCAGGAAACAACAACTGAATGGAAAACTGCTGGGGACCTTCTACCGCTGCACCATAGAGAGTATTTTAATTTACTGCACCTGTGTATGGTTTGCCAATTGCACGGGGCAGATAGGATAGCGCTCCAGAGGGTCAACACATTGCCCAGAGGATCATTGGTTGCCCTCTCCTCTCCTTGGAAGAGCTTTAGAGTTCCCACTGCCTTAAGAAAGTTCAAAACATTCTTAAAGATCAATCTCATTCTGGGCATCCCTTTTTTTTTAACTATTACCATCTGGCAGACGGTACAGGTCAATAAAAACAAGGACAAATAGGCTGAAAAACAGCTTCCATCCCAGGGCAATCACCATATTGAATTCTACGTTATAGTGCAATATCGGGTTTTCAATTTCAATTATATAGAATGCAAAGGATGTGCGTTTGAGTTTTTATTTTTATAGTTACAATGTACACTGAAGACGGCATTTAATTTTGTTGTACCATGTGCAATGACAATAAAGCAAACTATAAACTATAATCCAGTGGTGTAATCCAATTTTTTTTTACTATCGATTCTGTGGGCGTGGCTTGGTGGGCATGGCAGGGGAAGGATACTGCAAAATCTCCATTCCCACCCCACTCTGGGGCCAGGCAGAGGTGGTATTTGCCGATTCTCCGAACTACTCAAAATTTCTGCTAC
Organism: Ahaetulla prasina; assembly: GCF_028640845.1. Taxonomy (NCBI): domain Eukaryota; kingdom Metazoa; phylum Chordata; class Lepidosauria; order Squamata; family Colubridae; genus Ahaetulla; species Ahaetulla prasina. Next base: position 12,285,184 of record NC_080545.1, read on the forward strand.
CGGTTCTCCAGAACCTGCTGGATTTCACCCCTACCTCAATGCATACGAAAACCCCTACAGTTATGCTGGAAAATGCAAAAGGTCCTAGCTCAAGAAGGAAGAAAATTAAGATGAAACAATTTTTGCCTATGGGAAAGAAGAAAAAAAAGTTTAAAAAAAAAAAAAACTACTGCAAAGAGAAACCCAAAACAAAAGTTCAGACACAGGTTACTTTTTTCCTGCTAGCTGTTTCAAGCAACTGCTCCAGATGAAAATGTTTGATGTAGAGTCAAAGATAAATACAGTCCCTGTGGTTTTCCTTGATTCTTGTTTTTTTTTAAAAAGAAAAAAGAAAAGAAAGAAAAATCTATTTCCTGGAATGTGAGTCAAAGAAAATAATGTAAATAGATCGAATGGTGTTCATAAGCAGGTACATTTTTTCACAATGAAGTCTGCGATTTGAGGAATCATTACAATGCAACTCAAGAGACCCTGTTGTGAAGTCACACTACTGCCGAGAAATAACACACACACACACACACCCAAAATCATTTGAACAAGTTACTCAAATCTAATCCATCAACTTCTACAAACTATGTTTACAAGCACTAAGTTCCAAATAAACACCAGAAATGAAGGAGGTGGGGATGACACATGACAGCAGTATTCCAGTATTTGAGGGGCTGCCATGAAGAAGAGGGGGTCAATTTATTTTCAAAGCACCAGAAGGCAAGACAAGAAACAACGGACAGAAATTAATCAAGGAGAGAAGCAACCCGGAATTGAGGAGAAAGTTCCTAACAGTGAGGACAATTAACCAATGGAACCGCTTGCCTTCAAATATTGGGGGGTGCTTCATCGCTGGAGGTTTTAAAGAAGAGACTGGACCAGGGGTGAAATCCAGCAGGTCCTGACAGGTTCTGGAGAACCGGTAGCGGAAATTTTGAGTAGTTCGGAGAACCGGCAAATACCACCTCTGGCTGGCCCCCGAGTGGGGTGGGAATGGAGATTTTACAATATCCTTCCCCTAGGAGTGAGGAAGGAATGGGGATTTTGCAATATCCTTCTCCTGGAGTGGGGTGGGAATGGAGATTTTGGAGTATCCTTCCCCTGCCATGCCCACCAAGACATGCCCACCAAGACATACCATGCCCACCAAACCATGTCCACAGAACCGGTAGTAAAAAAATTTGGATTTCACCACTGGACTGAACAGTCACTTGTCTGAAATGGTATAGATCTCCTGCTTGAGCAGGGGGGCTCGACTAGAAGATCTCCAAGGCCCCCTTTCAGCTCTATTCCGATTAACTTGATATCTTCTTCAAAAATCATGGCTTCACTGCAAAGAATCATACCAGGAATTGTTTTTTTTTTTAAATGGACTTTTCTAGCTATATTAAATACGACTTCAGAACCGTGCCTTAATGTCATTGGTATAATGCATATGTTTTTCATTTATTTATGCTTTATTACTTTTAAAATAGAAACAGAAAAGGGAAAAAAACAAACAAAAGAAAACACATAGATACGTAATCAAAAACATACTGAAGTGCTTTAACCCTAAGTGAAAAAGTATAACAGAAAAAAAATTAAAAATAGAGTTTAATATGTTGGTAAAATAGTAAACATTTATAACGTTATATATAATTATCTAATGCAGACATCATGCAGATATTCTGTATGTATGTGTGCAGATAAATAACGCACTTGTATAACTATTATAATTCGCTAATGCAAACATTATGCAGATATACTATTTCTATGTGTGGGTATAAATAATACACTTGTATAACTAGCATGCTTTTTTTTAATCTACTGCAATTTGTGTAAATAAGTCCTATAATTCACTGTACTTATCCATACAAATTCTACATCTACATGCAATCTGCTCCTAAGTAACCCATGTAATCAGTTCTTCAATCCATTCAGGTTGGTTTGGTGCATATGCAATTGTCAGCATTAGAAGTGCAGATCGAATCATGATGATGTCACAGGCTCCATGACATCATCAGAGAAATGAAATGATGACACGATGCACGGGAACACCAAGGTCTTCCATATTCCCCTCTCCCATTCTGAGATCTGATTGGCTATTTCCCAATCAGCTGCAGCTCTCCAAAACGCAAGTCCAGCTGATGGGAGGGGAGGTCATCTAACTTCAAGAAAGGCGAAGAAGACGTGCAGAGGTGGGGAACTATGGGCCCTTGTATGACTTGTGGACTTCAACTCCCAGAATTCCTTAGCCAGCATAGTTCCCCACCCCTGAGGTAATGGATTGTGAGAGAAGGAGAGGGAGAGGGAGAGGGAGAGAATATATTGTGTGTTTGTCTGTAATCCCCAGATTATGTAATAGTTTGAAATATTTCTGTTTTAAGTGCAACATCATTGACCAAAATTTGGAACCAATGAAGTCAAATCAAGAGAACATAAAACATGCAAAAGGATAAACTTGTTTTCATGTATGAAAACTTTCAGTTCTCAGAAATGTTGCGAAACGGCAAAAGGGAGCTTCATGTAGAAATGTGCGTTTTGCACAGATTTTTATAGATTCACTATAATACAATTAATTTGTAGATGAGGATTACATATGCTCTTTCCCCTAAGTTTCTGTTATTCTTTCCCAAACAAAGGGCAAGAAAAAGAAAAAAAACACAATGTTTTCAATAGCTTTAAAATGTCTGGATATTTTATATATATTTGATGGGAATTAATTAACTCCACAGGGGGATAGTATTTTGGATTCAAGAAATCAATGCCTTCCAGATGCCTTAGAAGTCTAAATTTATATTCCTCAATATTTTTTGCAATCAATTACCACTAAACAAATCTTCAAAAATGCATGGACTGCCCCATTAAACAAATTCCCTCCTACGCTGATGTCTTTTAAGAGCATGGAAGCTCACATTTTCAACAAATGAGACAAGATTATGGCTGGTTTCATACGTATTCCATTCCATTTTTAAAGGATCTTTTAAACAAAACATTGCACCCAAAACATGCAACAACTCTTAGTAAGATTTACTGGTCAATAAAATTCCTTAAGGATTAAAGGGGGCAGAAAAATTGTAATCCCATTTTTAGAATTACTGCATTTTCTATTCCTAAATTTTCTTCTGGGGTTGCTGGTGTGAGATCACAGTTCCGCCCTGACTCACAATCAATTAATTATCTACACTCAGACTTGTTCGCCGTAATTAATTTTCTGAGTGTCTGCACTCCCATTGCTATTTATCACTCAGCTAATTCAATTTAATTTTATACCACGTCCAAACCAGCTCTGGGCAAGTTGTATTATAATAAGATTATGAATTTGTAGACTTCAATTTATTTATTTATTTATTATTTAGATTTTTATACCGCCCTTCTCCCGAAGGACTCAGGGCGGTGTACAGCCAGATTAAAAAACAGTACAATATACAAATCCTTAATCCATTTTTGTGAACCAACTGACTGATGATGAATCTGGGAGACAATGAGGACTGGTTTCTTCCTTTCAACGCAACAACTTGCCTTTCAAAGACAATTTCAAACATATATCACTTGTGAGCATCTTGAGACCAGGGGTGAAATCCAGCAGGTTCTGACTAGTTCTGGAGAACCGGTAGTGGAAATTTTGAGTAGTTCAGAGAACTGCCAGATACCACCTCTGGCTGGCCGCAGAGTGGGGTGGGAATGGAGATTTTGCAGTATCCTTCCCCTGGAGTGGGGTAGGAATGGAGATTTTGCAATAGACTTCCCCTGGAGTGGGAATGGAGATTTTTTAATATCCTTCCCCCAGGAGTGGGGAGGGGATGGGGATTTTGCAATAGCCTTCCCCTGGAGTGGAAAGAGAATGAGAATTTTGCAGTATCCTTCCCCTGGAGTGAGGTGGGAGTGGAGATTCTGCAGTATCCTTCCCCTGGAATGGGGAGAGAATGGGGATTTTGCAGTATCTTTCCCCTGGAGTGGGTGGGAATGGAGATTTTGCAGTATCCTTCCCCTGGAGTGTGGTGGGAATGGAGATTTTGCAGTATTCTTCCCCCAGGAGTGGGGAGGGAATGGAGCTTTTGCAATATCCTTCCCCTGGAGTGGGGAAGGAATGGAGTTTTTGCAGTATCCTTCCCCTGGAGTGGGGAGAGAATGGAGATTTTGCGATATCCTTCCCCTGGAGTGAGGTGGGAATGGGGATTTTGCAATATCCTTCCCCCAGGAGTGGGAAGGGAATGGGGATTTTGCAGTATCTTTCCCCTGGAGTGGGTGGGAATGGAGATTTTGCAGTATCCTTCCCTTGCTATGCCCACCAAGCCATGCCCACCAAGCCATGCCCACAGAAGCAGTAGTAAAAAAAACCCTGAATTTCACCACTGCTTCAGACACTTGAGGAACAAATCCATCCAAAATAGAATTTCTTGGTAGAGTTTGCATGAACAGATTCAGCTCGGTTCCTGACACACAGCAGCTTCAGCTAATTCAATTGGGAACCTTCCAAAACTATTTTTATTATCATTTTCAATTTTTCATCACACATTTCCGACATCCACTCACATACCCGTCCAGCCCATTTAATTTCTCTATATTTATTTATAAAACTTGCACGGTCACCTATATTATGCCTGATAATCATAGCATGTGATCCTCGCAGCCCTGTTTCATAAGAGCAGAATCAATAGGAGCCCACAAAACCACACAGAGTATCATGTCACTCCACTCCAGCATCTCACCAATTCTGTGTTTGCTGGTTCATTTCCATCCGAGCCCAAAGCGTGGCGAACAGCCAAATGTCTTCACAGCTCTTCAAAAGGTCAAAACCGATGCCTTTCAATACAATTTGGCCACTTACACTTAAATAATCCATTATTGGCACACTTCCCTTTACAGCAAGGGTGTCAAACTCAATGCCCAGGGGTCAGATCTGACTTGCGGGGTAGTTAGATCTGGCTTGTGGGGCTGCCCTGGAAACAGCAAACGACTGGCCCAGGGGGCTTCTGCCAGCGAAAATTGAGCTGTCCGGAGCTCCGTTTTCGCTGACAGACGGCTGCAGGAGTCCGTGGCTGCCGAAAACCGAGCTCAGGAGCCTGTTTCCGCTGACGGAGCGCTCGAGCCACCACAGGCGCCATGAATACGAGTGATGTTGAGCTGGCCACGCCCCCCCCCCCAGGTCAAACACAACCCTATAACGCTCTGGTTTGGTTCTGCAACCTAACAAGACAGACACAGACTTCAGAGGATCATTAGAACTGCAGAAAAAACAATGGCTACCAACCTGCCTTCCACTGAGGACCTGTATATTGCACGAGTCAAAAAGAGGGCTGTGAAAATATTTACAGACCCCTCGCATCCTGGACATAAATTGTTCCAACTCCTACCCTCAAAACGACCACTGGACACCAGAACAACTAGACACAAGGATAGTTTTTCCCCCGAACGCCATCACTCTGCTAAACAAATAATTCCCTCAACACTGTCAAACTATTTACTAAATCTGCACTACTATTAATCTTCTCATCGTTCCCACCACCCATCTCCTTCCACTTATGACTGTAACTTTGTTGCTTGCATCCTTACCATTTATATTAATATTGATTGTTTCCTGATTGCTTATTTGTACCCTATGACTATCATTAAGTGTTGTATCTTATTGTTCTTGATGAAGGTATCTTTTCTTTTATGTACAGTGAGAGCATATGCATTAAGACAAATTCCTTGTTGTCCAATCACACTTGGCCAATAAAAAAAATTATTCTATTCTAACCCTGATGCGGCCCTCAATGAAATAGCATTTGACATCCCTACTTTAGGAAAATGAGTACAAATAGATCTCGGCGAAGAGGTTGTAGAAAAAATGCTTTTAAAAGTTTTTTTTTTAAAGTTGGCCACGCCCACCCAGTCACATTAACCCCCTTCCACCAAGCCACGCCCACAGAACTGGTAGTAACAAATTTTACATTTCACCCCTGCCTTATAGGTATTTTCATCCATTCTTCCTTGACACAAACTTTTACAAGTATACCTGTCACTTCTCTGCTCAGCACATCTTTGTTATTCATCAATCTCCAAAGCGCCCCTTTTCATTATTCACTCATTTCACTCATTACTTTCATTTTTAATTCTAATAACTCTGCTGAAAGCTCCTTGTTTAGCTCTTTTTATCTACCTCCATTTTTTTTTTAAAAAAAAATAATAATCCGCATTAAAAAAGACTTTGCATTTTCTTTGCCTCTTCCAATATTTTTTTGCTCGTGGCCCCTTTGCCAATTTTCCTAGGAAATATCTTATTTTTCCTTTTCAAACATTTTAAGATACCTTCCTCTCATCCTCATGATTTGCAGCCATCGTTTTCTCAAGTCTAATTTTTTTTTTCATCCACAGCCTCTTCCCCTTCATTCCACATATTTTCCATTAGTATTTGCATAATTCAACAGAACTCCCTGGCGCAGTAATATAATTTTCTTCACTCTGATCCCTGCAATTTCGATATCCACCTTCCATGACTTCTATCCAAAACCAACCTGTCTTCTCATATTCTTTCAAACAGGACACACACACTTCTTAAGGTTGTTTTGTTTTCATTCTAGTTTGTTTGGCAACTTTCCATGCCTTCTTTTCTCTAACGATCCGCTCTTGGTGCTGCTAGAACATAGTTCTGTCCCACATTCAGAACCTCTCATAATCTTTACATCCTTCCCTAATTTTCTCAATCATTTACTGTAGCACAATCCTTTGGATTTACAGCTATTCATGTGCCGAGTGTAAGAGATGACCAGGTTGAGCCCGAAGGAGCGATCAAATCTGTCACCAGTCTTGAATTCCTTTGCACCCACAAGATATCTAATTGCGTTGACCCTTGTCTACCGCCAATTTGCCTTGACGGTTAGTAGAGCAGATTTTTGTAGCGAGCTAGCATGGAGTAAACTTGTACTCATTTGAACAGCCTTGGTTCCTGATTTCTTTCTGTCTGACACCATGTGTAAAGGTAAAGGTTCCCCTCGCACATATGTGCTAGTCGTTCCCGATTCTAGGGGGCGGTGCTCATCTCCGTTTCAAAGACAAAGAGCCGGCACTCCATTCATCCATATCCATCCATCCTCTCCATTTATTTACTTTTCATTCAATGTTACATTCTCCCATTTTCTTTCATTGCATAGACATATGACCTTCCTTCCTTCTTTTCTTCCCTCCCTCCTCCCACCTTCCCTTCCCTTATCCATCCATTCATCCATATCCATCCATCCTCTTCATTTTTTAAAAAAAAATAATAATCCGCATTAAAAAAGCCTTTGCATTTTCTTTGCCTCTTCCAATATTTTTTTGTTCGTGGCCCCTTTGCCAATTTTCCTAGGAAATATCTTATTTTTCCTTTTCAAACATTTTAAGATACCTTCCTCTCATCCTCATGATTTGCAGCCATCGTTTTCTCAAGTCTTATTTTTTTTTTATCCACAGCCTCTTCCCCTTCATTCCACATATTTTCCATTAGCATTTGCATAATTCAACAGAACTCCCTGGCGCAGTAATATAATTTTCTTCATTCTGATCCCTGCAATTTCGATATCCACCTTCCATGACTTCTATCCAAAACCAACCTGTCTTCTCATATTCTTTCAAACAGGACACACACACTTCTTAAGGTTGTTTTGTTTTCATTCTAGTTTGTTTGGCAACTTTCCATGCCTTCTTTTCTCTAACGATCCGCTCTTGGTGCTGCTAGAACATAGTTCTGTCCCACATTCAGAACCTCTCATAATCTTTACATCCTTCCCTAATTTTCTCAATCATTTACTGTAGCACAATCCTTTGGATTTACAGCTATTCATGTGCCGAGTGTAAGAGATGACCAGGTTGAGCCCGAAGGAGCGATCAAATCTGTCACCAGTCTTGAATTCCTTTGCACCCACAAGATATCTAATTGCGTTGACCCTTGTCTACCGCCAATTTGCCTTGACGGTTAGTAGAGCAGATTTTTGTAGCGAGCTAGCATGGAGTAAACTTGTACTCATTTGAACAGCCTTGGTTCCTGATTTCTTTCTGTCTGAAACCATGTGTAAAGGTTCCCCTCGCACACATGTGCTAATCGTTCCCGACTCTAGGGGACGGAGCTCATCTCCATCTCAAAGACAAAGAGCCAGCACTCCATTCATCCATATCCATGCATCCTCTCCATTTATTTACTTTTCATTCAATGTTACATTCTCCCATTTTTTTTCATTGCATAGACATATGACCTTCCTTCCTTCTTTTCTTCCCTCCCTCCTCCCACCTTCCCTTCCCTTATCCATCCATTCATCCATATCCATCCATCCTCTTCATTTTTTTTAAAATTTGAATTTATATCCCGCCCTTCTCCGAAGACTCAGGGCGGCTTACATTGTGTTAAGCAAAATAGTCTTCATCCATTTGTATATTATATACAAAGTCAACTTAATTGCCCCCAACAATCTGGGTCCTCATTTATTTACTCTTCATTCAATGTTACATTCTCCCATTTTCTCTTCATTGCATAGACATATAACCTTCCTTCCTTCCCTCTCTCCTCCCACCTTCCCTTATCCATCCATCCATCCATCCATCCATCCATCCATCCATCCATCCATCCATCCTCTTCATTTATTTACTCTTCATTTCAATTTATAATCTGTCATAAATCATGGCCATCCTTGGATGTACCTAATGATACTGACTTCCACTGCCCACCACGTCTTTGTTAAATCAACATTTTTACACGAGACCTTTCAAGACGATGGAAAAGAGGTAGACTAGTTCACCTGTGCCTTAGTCAAACCTATGCCTTAGGCAGCCTTCCCTTCTAACAGGAAGAGTACTACTAGGGACTTTGGGACAAAATTGTGCATGTATTCTACAGCAGCCATACTCATTGCTGTTTGCTTCTGGTTGCAATTCAAGCTGTTTGCATTCATCTACTAAGCCATCCAGCCTTTTACCTGGACTCCAAATGTGTTCCTGAATTGCTACCACGGATATTTTTCCTCTACAATCCTGCTAATACACAAGGCCTACAGGATTCAGCGGTACAGGTAGTCCTCGATTTACGACCGCAATCGATCCCAAAAAAATTTTGCTAAGTAAAGTCATTTGTGAATTTTGTGAAACCCTAAGTGAATTTTGCCCCATTTTACAACTTTTCTTTCCACAGTTGTTAAGTGAGCCACTGATGTTGTTAGGTTAGTAAAAGGGTTGTTGGTTTCCCCGTTGATTTTGTTTGTCAAAAGGTCGCAAAAGGGGACTACTTGACCCCGGGACACTGCAACCTTCATAATTATGACTCAAAGCATCTGAATTTTTATTTATTTATTATTTATTTATTTATTTAATCAAATTTATATACCGCCCTATCTCCCGAAGGACTCAGGGCGGTGTACAGGCATTTAAAAACACATAAATACAATATAAAAACAATTAAAAAACTTATTCTAAAAAGCCCGTTAATTTAGAATTAAAAATATAGAATAAAACCCAATTTAAAACCGATAATTTAAAATCTAGCTCAGTCCTGCACAGTTAAATAAATATGTTTTAAGCCCGCGGCGGAAGGTCCGGAGGTCCGAAAGCTGACGAAGTCCGGGGGGTAGTTCATTCCAGAGGGTGGGGGCCCCCACAGAGAAGGCCCTTCCCCTGGGTGTCACCAGACGGCACTGCCTGGCCGACGGCACCCTGAGGAGACCCTCTCTGTGAGAGCGCACGGGTCGGTGAGAGATATTCGGTAGCAGTAGGCGGTCCCGTAAGTAACCCGGCCCTATGCCATGGAGCGCTTTAAAGGTGGTCACCAGAACCTTGAAGCGCACCCGGAAGGCCACAGGTAGCCAGTGCAGCCTGCGCAGGATATATTTATCACATGACCATGGGGATGTTGCAATGGTATCGTGTGAAAAATCGCCATAAGTCACTCTTTTCAGTGCTGTTGTCACTTTGAACGGTCACTAAACAACAACAGGATGACAGAGTTGGAAGAGACCTTGGAGGTTAACAGAGTTAACAATAACTAGAGGTCATCTAGTCCAACCCCCTGCTCACGCAGGAGACCTGTACTAGGGATTCGAACCGCTGAAGTGCCAACCTTTCTGATCGGCAAGCTCAATGTCTTAGCCACTGAGCCACCTAGTCAGGCTTATTGAGCCTTCTAGGTCTTCTAGTCCAAACCCCAGCTCAGGCAGGCAACCCTATACCATTTCAGACAAATAGCTGTCCAATCCCTTCTTAAAAACCTCCAGTGATGGAGCACCCAAAACATCTGGAGGCAAGTCGTTCCACCGATTACTTGTTCTTAACTGTCAGGAAATTTCTCCTAAGTTCTAGGTTGCTTCTCTCCTTGATTAGTTCCCATCTATTGCTTCCTAGCCTGCCTTCATAAACTGTCATAAGTCGAGGACTTCCTGTGTACAAGTCGAACAAAGACAGCTGCAGTATCCCCTTGGACACGTGATCAAAATTCAGATACGTGGCAGGTGACTCCTGTTAATGATGATTTCACTGCACTGGAGAAAAATACAGGCGGACCCTTCAGCTGAAGAGGTAAAAGGTCAATAGATCTGCAGGTTGTCCTACCTTGGCCAAGGATCAAATAACCCCGAAGGCAAAAAGCTTCCGTTCTGACTTTAGAAAGAGATCTTTTGTAAATAAACAGGGGGCGTTACCTGAGCACTGAGCTCCGCACTGGCGACAAGAAGGGCATCCGGCCAGTAAACACTCAGCTCCATTCAGTTGCCCAGACTCCACCCCGCAAGGGATTATGGGGTCGTTAAAAGAAGATGATTACCTGAGCGTTGAGTAACTCTTCACACTTCTGCGCCTGCTTCTCAACTGCAGAGACATGCTGTTTCTCCAAGGCCTTTTCCCTTTCCTCCACGAGCACCTTCAGCAGGGCCTGGAACAAAGCAAAGAGCAGACAATCAGCCAAGGCTTGTGAATTTCCTCCCCCCCACACACACACACCCCAATTTGTACAATTTTGTACAGGTAGAGAAGCGAGCATGAATACAACCGGAAGTGGGCTGCTGGGGGTTCGCAGGGGTTCGGGAGAACCTCTAGCTAAGATTCTGTGCAGTTCGGAAAACCGTCAAATCCCATGCCTGCCTGGCCCCACCCACCTCTCCCCTCCCAGGAGTCCCCATGCAGCCCATTTTGGATGCAGGTAAATGCAAGGCGTGTGCGGAGGCTCGGGGAGGGCAAAAAACGGGTCTACCGGAAGTTTGGAAAGGCTGGAAACGGGCCCTTTTCCGGTCTCCAGAGCCTGGGGAAGTCGTTTTTGCCCTCCTGGAGGCTTGAGGAAGACCTCCAGAGCCTGGGGAGGCTGTTTTCGCCTTCCTGGAGACTGAAGGAAAGCCTCCAGAGCCCGGGGAGGGCAAAAACACCCCCCCCACATGGTGCAGGAGGCCGACTAGGCCACCCCCACCATGGCCACCCCCACCCAGCAACCGGGCAGAGAACCCCTTGCTAAATTTTTTTGAAGCCCGGCCCTGAATACAATGGTCTATTAAAGGACACCCAGAGATTAAACAGAAGGCATTTTGAAGCAGGATCTTTTAATGAATCTAATTGAAGTCTGCAACCGAAGGGTTTGTTTCTGGGGCTCCTTGTGAAGCCCTTTCTATTAAAGGGATGAGTAACAGATAGGGAAAGTGAAGAGTTTTTCTGTTAAAGCTTCTCATCTAGCTTTTCTGGGACCACCCAAGATGAGATGGAGAGGCTCAGTTTGCAGGAGGAGAGTCAGACATATTTCACTGGCTGACAAAACTCCACATCCTCTCAGCAGAGACGGCTAGATCCCAGGGGCCAAGCAGGATCTCCACAACCACAAGTCAAGTGAAAACAGATGGAAATTATGACTCGCTTGAAAATATAGAAGCAATGCCCCCAAAACGCCGTCTCGCTCCAAAACTCCAAGAGATCGGGAATCAGAACTGAAAAAATCTAAATTAGAGCAACCAATCAGCCCGTTAAAACACACACACACACACACACACACACACACACACACACACACACAAATGCGAACATTTTTAACCGTGCGTGGCGCAGAGGTCTACCCTACACTAGGAAGAGGGGGAACGCAACACAAAATCTGCATTCTTCCATTTCCTTTGATTGAGTGATGGCTTTACCACTTTTTCGTACACGTTCCATGGCAGTCGCGTCGAATCTTGTTACCAACAATCTGTGTGATTCCCTTTCGCTCTTTCCTAAAAGCTGCTGACAGATAACAGCACGATGCACACACAAAAAGCCAACGTTTAAATACAACGGAGAACGAAAGTGTTTGAACTCGCAATTAGGCTACCAAAATTTTGGTACGTGTGAGCACATGAGCAGAGCATTCAAAAACAACTTATTGGTAATTTTTAATGGTACACATTGCTGTTTAAACACTAGCCTAAAATATACAAAATGCTTGGAACAGGTTTTTTTCTTAAGTCATCATGTTTTCAAATATCATTACATAATTGCAAAATTACAATTATATATATATATATATATATGTATATATATATATATATATATATATATATATTACACACACACACACACACACACACACACACACACACACACACATATGCAGTTCAAAGAAGTGCTTGACAAAAAAAAATACTTCCCTCCAAATGCTTCATTCTATATTATACAGAATAAACTAAAAAGTTACCAAACGTAATTTAAGGAGTAAAAATTAAAATAATTGGCAAATGTCAACATTCTTAAGAAAGATGTTCTAGTCTAAAATGAGGGCGAACCACATGAGCGTTACAAAACAAGCACACAGCATTAAAAAAAATAATAACTGGAAGTTGGAAAGTATTGTGGCATTTCACAACCAAGTCGATTCTTCCATTTTGGGTTTTTTTTTTTAATATGCATTATTATTTATTAAAAATACACTAATCCCATTTTCAAATTAGACATTTCCAAGGGTCTTGCCAATTTTGAAATGAAAGCCAATTTTAAAAAAGAAAATGCACAGGATATGATAAGCCAAAAAAAAAAACAACCCTTAAAATAACACAAACACCCTACAATCAAAACACAACAGCAATTTTAACAAATTAGGACCAGACATTTCTTTCTAATAAACACCAACTTCACAGTTAGGAATTTCGTGCAATGTCTCCTAACATTGCTATGTATGGGCAATCCCAATGTGAAACCAAATCAAGAGGAATATTTCATTACTATTGTGTCTTTCTGCTGCGGTGGGACTCCGAATGGTAGCCACAGAAGGAAGAACATCGTAAGTCAGATCATGGAACAGAAACAGGCAGATTCCTTGGGTCAGACTGGACCTTTCTAGGCCAACAGCCATGGATTTGGGCCAACATCAACACTACCTTTCCTTACGCTACGGAAAACAAATAAATCTAAATTATAAAAAAAAATATCTTTTAGATTCTCATAGTAGAGCTAATGCGTTAGGGCTACAAGCAAGCCTGTAACCGTGTTTTCCAAAACTGACTGCTTCCCCCACAACTGCCAATAGGATTTGTGTATGAGTCTACAGCGGTGTAGTAGACCACCGTGGACCACTGATAGTCCGTGAGAAAATTTTGGTGATCCCCAGAAAAATTATTTGCATTTTTTTTTATATTGCACTAAATCAGGGGTCCTCAAACTAAGGCCCCTGGGCCGGATACGTGCAATGAACCTTTGTGTTGCTGCAGAGAGTCTCCCCCTTCAGGGTCTTTTTGTGTGGGTGGGAGGGGGGCAGAAATTCCGATTTGGGGTCTGCTTCAGCCTCCTGGTGTGGGGCTTTGGGCAGAGGCTGGAGGGAAGCACTGCTGGTGGCAAAGAGCCAGAGGGCCTTGTTCCAATGGGACTGCATCATGGCCTGGAACTGGCTGACCAGCTCAGCCTGCTGAGTCGCCAGGCGCCAGTACCTGGCCTTGCACTCCCGCAGGTCTTCCCTCTGCTTGGAAAGCCTATGTTCCTAGTCCTCAGTGAGGTGCTTCTGCTAAGCCTCCTTCTCGGTCAGATCAAATTTGAACTCAGCTATTTTGCCAGTTCTTTCTCATGGTGGCTGCTTAGCTCCAACAACTGCTTTCCGTTGGGGCCCTAAAGAGCCCAGGCGGGCAGGCGAGGAGTGGCAAGCAGAGGCTGGCAAGGCGCCCCTCGACATGAGTGACATTGAGTTGGCCACACCCACCCAGTCACATGACCATCTTGCCAGGCCCGCCCAGCCGGTCATTAGGCAGATCATATTAGTGGTCCACAGGATTTAAAATTATGAATTTAGTGGTCCCTGAGGTCCGAAAGGTTGGGGACCCTTCCATCTCACCTTCTGCAACCATGAAGCCAGAGGTGGTATCCAGGCAGTTTGTACCCATTCAGGCGAACCGGTAGCGGAGATCGTGGGTGGGCCAAGTGACCCGCCCCGGCTCTATGCCATCCTATTAGGCACGGTTTTGAGGCCGGGCGCATGTGTGGAAGGCGTGCGTGAGCAAAGTACATGCGCAGAAGGCTGGGTACGTGCACGGAAGGTGCACGTGAAGTGAGCGTGCACGCAGCGAATCAGTAGCAACAAAATGTGAAACCCATCACTGCATGAAGCCATGGTTTAAAACCATGAATTACAACATGTTCCATGCTGGGAACTAATGAACCAAATAATTTTTGTTCCATTTAATTTTTTGTTCTCATTTTCAATCAGAAGCCCATGTGACAACTTGCCAGTTCTGATCTCAGAGGAGAAGAATAAGAAGACTCCTTAAAATCCAGTTAAGCTTTTTCTGCAAGGCTCCCAATTAATGGGACGAGCCAAATGTCTATGGAGATTCTCAGCCATCCTGGTCATGGTTGTCCCAAAGGTGCTTTTTCAAAAGGCAACTGGTCTTTCTTGGTTTTTCCTTGAAGATGTTTTTGCTTCTCATCCAAAAAAGCTTCTTCAGTGTTGACTGAATGGTAGACTGAATCCTTCCATTCTCTACCATTCAGTCGGAACTGAAGAAGTTTCTTGGATAAGAAGCGAAACGTCTTCAAGGAATACAAAGTCCAGTTGCCTTTTGAAAAAGCACCTTTGGAAAAAATGACTTATGGCTGTTTTCCACACTTACGACCACTCATGGTCACACGATCTTTTATTTTTTCTTTTATTTTTAATTTTTATTTGCATTTATATCCCGCCCTTCTCTGAAGACTCAGGGCGGCTTACACTATGTCAAGCAATAGTCTTCATCCTATTTGTATATTATATACAAAGTCAACTTATTGCCCCCAACAATCTGGGTTCTCATTTTACCTACCTTATAAAGGATGGAAGGCTGAGTCAACCTTGGGCCTGGTGGGGCTTGAACCTGCAGTAATTGCAAGCAGCTGCTGTTAATAACAGACTGTCTTACCAGTCTGAGCCACAGAGGCCCTGATCAAAATTCAGGCGCTTGTCAACGCTGATTGTTATGACATTTGCAGTCTTCTGGCGTCAGGTTCTTACAAGCAAAGCCCATGGGAATGCCGGATTCACTTAACAACCATGTTACTAACTTAAGAACTGCAGGGATTCACATATTAACTCTGTAGCAAGCAAGGTGTTATATTTAGGCAAAATTCGCTTAACAACTGTCTCTCTCAACAACAGAAATTTTGTGCTCAAGCGCTACCTGTAGTCCTGAGAGAGGGGCACTGCAGTAAGCAGGGGGACTTCTACTGAATTAAATGAATTAAAACCCAACTAAAAAGAGGCATGGGTGTATATAAGCCAGGGTGTACACACTAGGATGGTGAGTAAATGTGAATGTCCTTGTCACATCTCCATCTAAATGTACATACTTGTATCAGCCTCTTCTAGGGCATCCCTTGCCTTCCCATTGCCACTGTATGCCACCCAATCATTTGTCCCCAAGCTATGCAGCTCTCAGAATGAAACTATCCATGCTCACCCACCATCCCTAGGTCAGATCTTAAGGGTGGA
The DNA here is from genome assembly GCF_028640845.1 of Ahaetulla prasina. Taxonomy (NCBI): domain Eukaryota; kingdom Metazoa; phylum Chordata; class Lepidosauria; order Squamata; family Colubridae; genus Ahaetulla; species Ahaetulla prasina. Next base: position 12,301,049 of record NC_080545.1, read on the forward strand.
TCTCAAGCTGACTCTTAGCTTCCTCTGGGTATTCTTGCTACAGAAATCTATCTATCTATATAAATGGCTTTGTGTGTGTATGTGTGTATGTTCCAGCGTAACTCTGGAACACCTTGAGCAATTTCAACCGAACTTGGTACACAGATGGCTTATTCTCTGGAAAAAAATACTGTGGGGGTAAGATACCCCTAATACCCCTCAGGGTGTGTGTTCTGTTAAGATACAGCCTGTTGTGCCTTAAAATTTCAAAATTTCAGGGCTCTGCGCATGCGCAAGATGGCGCGGCTCTGAGGACTCGGCTCCGGCGACGAGAGGCCCCTCCGATGTTGACGAAGCCTCGGCCGTCCGTTTAGCCGCTTGCTGTCCCCGGCCCGGTAGATCTTACTTCGGGCAGCCATATGAGAGGTCTTGACCTCGTACATGTGGCTGCCGAGAACGAGGCCGGGTAGGCAAGCGGTGGTTTCTGGCGCCATGTTTTAGGCTCGAGGTGGGGCGGCGAGTCGGCGCACGGCCGCTTTTCTGCCGATCTGCCTGGCCGGCTGGCTGCTAGCCTCTGGCTCGCCTCCCGCCCCTTCTGACTGCGGACTGGACTTTTCGGGGGTAGCCTTTGGGCTCCAGCCTCTGCAATCGTGGACGATCTGGATGATTGCGGAGGTATTCCATCTACCCCTATTGCCATCTGCCTCGCTGCCATGGTTTCTTGGCTTTCCCCCTGCTGCCGGATTATGGACTTGGCAACCTTCATACCCCCCAGCCTCTCGGAGAGGTTTAGCCTTTTATATGGACTTCGCCTTGAGGGAGAGGTCTGGGAGACCCGGCTTCTGGAGTGGTTAGGATTCTTTTCCTGGCCATGTCTGGAGATGGTTATTGAGGATTATGGGAGACGATGGAGGCACCCCGGAGTTGCCCCCTGCAACCAGTCTATGACTGTGACTATTTTAACATCACCCATGCCCCCCTCGGCCTTTTTTGAGACTACTATGGCCGTTTTTGGTCCTATTAGGACTCCTTGGGGGGAGACATGGGATTTAGTTAGACAGAGGAGGACGAGGAGGACGAGCCAGCGACTGAATACCATTTCCCTCACCCCGGTTCCAGGATGTTTGGACTAGGCACCGGACAGAATACCATCTTGACTGTCATTCGTGCTAATTGCTGTTCCATTCTTTGTATGCCTTCATTCTGGACTAGTACCATCAGTCATCATCTTGCCATCCGGAGATGGAGCCTCTACTTTGCCGATTCTTAGTCTCAGCTGCTACGCATTATACTGCTTGTGAACTCTTGCGCCTGCGAGGTGCCCTTGCAGGAATGGCCCTCCTCATTACGAGGGCCGCCTCCATGACGGGTCTTGGGACCCACAGAGGTGGCATGCGAAAAGAAGAGCTTGTGGGGTTTTTAGAGAGGGAATTTTAAGGGGTGGAGGGTAAGGGCGGGTAATGGGGTAACCTGGGTAAGGGGCCAGTTCCTGCACATGCTCACAAGCGGTTTTTATTATCAGGTTCGGAGGTTATGGGGAGGAGTCTGTTCCTATCTGTGAGGGTGGTCCTATTGACACGGTAAGTGGGAGGGGCAGGTATGGCGGAAGCGAGGGTCATATCAAATTCGGAGCGCGTGCTCGATGTCTTAAAGCGATCACGCTCCCACCCTTGACTTTTCCTGCCTCGGATGGTCAGGATCCTCAGAGCCTGGGCCTTCGTTGATGTTGTGCAATGCTCGGTCTGTGGTGAACAAAGCCCCTTGTTTGTGATCTTATACAGGGGGTTCCATGGACCTTATGGGCATTACGGAGACCTGGTTGGGCACTGAAGGGGCGTGCCTTGTAGAGATGTGCCCCCCGGTTTCCCGTGCATTCCAACAGCCGAGAGCCCAGGGTAGGGGTGGGGGGGTGGCGGTTGTGATTAGAGAGAGTCTGGAGCCGAGGGAGACCACTGTACCTCAGATTGCCGGGTGCGAATCCTCTTGTGAGATGGGGTCGAGGTGTCAGATGGGCTTGCTGATCACGTACCTGGCTCCTTGCTGCGTGACAGCTGCCCTGCCCGAGCTCCTGGAGATGCTGGCTGGGTGGTAGTTGAGACCCCAGACTTTTAGTCATGGGGACTTTAACTTGCCATCTTCCGCTCATCATCGACGGCAGCTCGGGAGTTCACGGCTTCCATGACGGCCTTGGATCTGACCCAAGTAGTTGATGGCCCTACTCACATTGGGGGTGGCACTCTGGACCTGATTTTTCTCTCTGGACAGTGGTTGAGAGATCTGGACTTAAAGGAAATAGTCATCGAACCTTTGTCATGGTCAGATCACTCTTCTTCGCTAGACTTTCTGCCCGCCATTCACCACCGCAGGGAGGCGGAGCCGACACGTTGGTTCCGCCCCAGGCGCCTGATGGACCCTGATGGGTTCCGGACGGAGCTTGGGCCGTTTCCTGAGGGTCTGGCCCACGGCTCGGCTGAGGAACTTGCGGCGGCCTGGGAACGGGCCGCGGCGGGGGCCTTAGACCGTGTCGTGCCTTTGTGCCTCTGACCCGCGAGGTCCCAACCGCCCTTGGTTCTCCGAGGAGCTGAGAGGATGAAGCGCCGGAGAAGACGCCTAGAGAGTTCCTGGAGGTCTAGCCGCTCGAAGCTGATCGACACTAGTGAAGTCCTATACTAGACTTACCTAGTGGCATTGAGGGAAGCGAGGCGAGCTACGCCTCCCTCATTGCATCGGCAGATAACCGCCCAGCCGCCCAGCTGGGTGACCCGCCTCCCACATCAGGGGAGCGGATGACCCGCTGCAGGGACGTGCTGAGGAGTTTAACGGTTATCTATACGATAAAATCGCTCAGCTTCGGGATGGGTTGGACCAAGATTGCGTGATGCGGGTGAGATGTCTGAGGGTGGTCTTGGCGATATTGTTTGGGATGAGTTTGACCCTGTGGCTCCTGAGGACATGGACAGGTTGCTGCAGGCTGAATGCCACCACATGTTTACTGGACCTGCGTGCCTCCTGGCTGGTGCTGGCCACCGGGAGGTCACACGAGGCTGGCTCCAGGCGATTACGACCGCTTCTTTGGTGGAGGGTGTCTTCCGCCGCCTTTGAAAGAGGCGGTGGTGAGGCCCTCCTTAAGAAGCCTTCCTGACCCGCTGTTTTAGGTAACTATCGTCTGTTCCAACCTTCGCTGGCGCGAAGGTTGTAGAGAGTATGGTGGCATATCAGTTTCTTGCACCTGGATGAAACTGTCTATCTAGACCTGCTCCAGTCCGGTTTCCGCCCGGTTACAGCACGGAGACGGCTTTGGTCGCATGCAGGATGATCTCTGAGGCCAGGATAGGGGTTGCCCTCTGCCCTGGTCCTATTAGACCTCTCAGCGGCTTTCGATACCATCGACCATGGTATCCTGCTGCCGGTTGGAGGATTGGGAGTGGAGGCACCGCTTATCGGTGGTTCTCCTCCCATCTCTCCGACCGGTCGCAGTCGGTGTTGACAGGGGCAGAGGTCGACCCGAGGCGCCTCACTTGTGGGTGCCGCAGGGTCGATTCTCTCGCCTCCTGTTTAACATCTACATGAAGCCGCTGGGTGAGATCATCAGTGGTTTCGTGTGAAGTATCAGCTGTATGCGGATGACACCCAGCTGTATTTTTACACCGACCACCCCAACGCTTATCAACTGCTTTCCGTTGGGGCCCTAAAGAGCCCAGGCGGGCAGGCGAGGAGTGGCAAGCAGAGGCTGGCAAGGCGCCCCTCGACATGAGTGACATTGAGTTGGCCACACCCACCCAGTCACATGACCATCTTGCCAGGCCCGCCCAGCCGGTCATTAGGCAGATCATATTAGTGGTCCACAGGATTTAAAATTATGAATTTAGTGGTCCCTGAGGTCCGAAAGGTTGGGGACCCTTCCATCTCACCTTCTGCAACCATGAAGCCAGAGGTGGTATCCAGGCAGTTTGTACCCATTCAGGCGAACCGGTAGCGGAGATCGTGGGTGGGCCAAGTGACCCGCCCCGGCTCTATGCCATCCTATTAGGCACGGTTTTGAGGCCGGGCGCATGTGTGGAAGGCGTGCGTGAGCAAAGTACATGCGCAGAAGCCCGGGCACGTGCACGGAAGGTGCACGTGAAGTGAGCGTGCAAATCAGTAAACAAAATGTGAAACCCATCACTGCATGAAGCCATGGTTTAAAACCATGAATTACAACATGTTCCATGCTGGGAACTAATGAACCAAATAATTTTTGTTCCACTTAATTTTTTGTTCTCATTTTCAATCAGAAGCCCATGTGACAACTTGCCAGTTCTGATCTCAGAGGAGAAGAATAAGAAGACTCCTTAAAATCCAGTTAAGCTTTTTCTGCAAGGCTCCCAATTAATGGGACGAGCCAAATGTCTATGGAGATTCTCAGCCATCCTGGTCATGGTTGTCCCAAAGGTGCTTTCAAAAGGCAACTGGTCTTTCTTGGTTTTCCTTGAAGATGTTTTTGCTTCTCATCCAAAAAAGCTTCTTCAGTGTTGACTGAATGGTAGACTGAATCCTTCCATTCTCTACCATTCAGTCGGAACTGAAGAAGTTTCTTGGATAAGAAGCGAAACGTCTTCAAGGAATACAAAGTCCAGTTGCCTTTTGAAAAAGCACCTTGGAAAAATGACTTATGGCTGTTTTCCACCTACGACCACTCATGGTCACCACGATCTTTATTTTTCTTTTATTTTTAATTTTTATTTGCATTTATATCCCGCCCTTCGCTGAAGACTCAGGGCCTCTTACACTATGTCAAGCAATAGTCTTCATCCTATTTGTATATTATATACAAAGTCAACTTATTGCCCCCAACAATCTGGGTTCTCATTTTACCTACCTTATAAAGGATGGAAGGCTGAGTCAACCTTGGGCCTGGTGGGGCTTGAACCTGCAGTAATTGCAAGCAGCTGCTGTTAATAACAGACTGTCTTACCAGTCTGAGCCACAGAGGCCCTGATCAAAATTCAGGCGCTTGTCAACGCTGATTGTTATGACATTTGCAGTCTTCTGGTGTCAGGTTCTTACAAGCAAAGCCCATGGGAATGCCGGATTCACTTAACAACCATGTTACTAACTTAAGAACTGCAGGGATTCACATATTAACTCTGTGGCAAGCAAGGTGTTATATTTAGGCAAAATTCGCTTAACAACTGTCTCTCTCAACAACAGAAATTTTGTGCTCAAGCGCTACCTGTAGTCCTGAGAGAGGGGCACTGCAGTAAGCAGGGGGACTTCTACTGAATTAAATGAATTAAAACCCAACTGAAAAGAGGCATGGGTGTATATAAGCCAGGGTGTACACACTAGAATGGTGAGTAAATGTGAATGTCCTTGTCACATCTCCATCTAAATGTACATACCTGTATCAGCCTCTTCTAGGGCACCCCTTGCCTTCCAATTGCCATTGTATGCCACCCAATCATTTGTCCCCAAGCTATGCAGCTCTCAGAATGAAACTATCCATGCTCACCCACCATCCCTAGGTCAGATCTTAAGGGTGGATCTCAAGCTGACTCTTAGCTTCCTCTGGGTATTCTTGCTACAGAAATCTATCTATCTATCTATATAAATGGCTTTGTGTGTGTATGTGTGTATGTTCCAGCGTAACTCTGGAACACCTTGAGCAATTTCAACCAAACTTGGTACACAGATGGCTTATTCTCTGGAAAAAAATACTGTGGAGGTAAGACACCCCTAATACCCCTCAGGGTGTATGTTCTGTTAAGATACAGCCTGTTGTGCCTTAAAATGGCTTCTACTGTGCAGCACAGTGGAGTTGCCATGGTAACGGCTTCACAGTACTCCACAAGGGGGCTCCCTCTGGTAAGGGGGAAAATCCAAACATTAGAAGTTTGATCTGGACATTTTCAACAAGGCTTTGATTATGCTTGAGGACAAATGTATGGCCATGATTAATAAAACATTACTGCAACTCAGCCTGCCTATACCACGATGAGACCGACACGACGTACTTCACGCAGATTACATACCAGAAAAAAACTACAATGTCAAACAGCTTAGTGCATATATCACGGACAGCAAGCCACTTCTAAATCAAGTTCAGACAAAAGCATACCAAATGATCACGGATCAGCTAGCAAAACAACAAGGCGGTACCATTTTACTTGATGCTTCCGTGGGCACAGGGAAAACATTTTTAACTAATTTAATTCTCGCCGAAATCTGGACTCAGGGTGAAGTCGCTCTTCCATCTAATACAGGATTGGGATAAATAAATACCTGGGCAATGCCGGGTTATCATCTAGTACCCTATAAAATAGTTCCTTGCCAACAGAAGCTGTGAGCTTCTTCCAAGAGATAAGATAGCCAGAAGCAATAACTTAGGAGTCTTTGGTGCTTTCTGAGCGCCATTGTATTCTTGTAGACGTTTCATTACCCAACTAGGTAACTTCATCAGTGTTGGTGATGATGCATGATGCTAGCACTGATGATGTTACCCAGTTGCGTAATGAAGCATCTGCAAGAAAACACCCAAGTTTAGAAATCACCAAGGACCCCTCCTTTCAACCATGAGCTATAGATATTCTCCTTTATATTAAGTCTGCAAATGACTTAATATTTCCCTAGTAAGGTACAAGACAATTAATATACTTGGTTCTCTTCTGGAGAGAACATTTTGGCCAGGCGAGTTGACTCTGCGAGCCGCCCAGTCTTCCCTATATTTGGATCCATAAACACATGTATTTTCAATCCTCAAGGTTTTTTTTTTCTAATGGGACACGTTATTTCAAATGATTAATAAAAAAAATACTTCTTTGACATAAGTTCTTTATATAACCCCAAATTAACAAGCGACGGAGGCCAAGAGGCATATGAAATTCAACCACAGAGAAATGTAGCTTAATATTTATCTCATTTTGTTATTTTACATAATCCAATGGGAAAATGCGCTCTTCCCTTCATCTATCACGACCTTTTACCATAATTTTCTCACTGAGGAAGATCACTCCCGGCCTCTAGCTGAAAGACCAAACTTTTCCTTGTTCCTTTCCAAACCTGACTGAGATGTTCCTTATCAGCCAATAATCTCCAAATTCTGCTGGATGAAGACCACCGACCAGAATCTAAACACTTCCGGCCCTGTTCTCCTCCCTTACTCCTCTTTCCATAGTTCCGTGTTTTCTCTTCTGTCTCATAGTTACCTCCAAAAAACATTTATTTTTACGTTCAGCTGCTGAGGCAATTCAAGTAGATTGCTGCCTTGTCTCACCACAAATATACCCTGAAGATCAATGCAAGCCTTTGCGTGTAGCCAGACTCGGCTGCATGTGTGCGGGCAAGCATGTAAAAATCCTGCTCCACAGCGTTCCTCAGGCAACACCACCGTTATGAACAAATCCTGCAACCAGAATTTTGGCTGAAAAGCCAAGAGCACAAGATTCAGCTGACGGTCCTTGCACTGCTATTTCAACGAAGGTATGGAATCTGAAAGACTATCCTCAAATGCCTGCCCATATTCAGAACAGAATAACAGATTAGGAAGGGATCTTGGAGGTCTTCTAGTCCAACTCCCTGCTTGAGGAGACCCTATACCATTTCGGACAAATGGGTTGTGGTCCACCAGCAGCCTGAGGAGCTGGCAGCGGAATTGGACAATAAGGAGGCTGGGGAGAACAATGGATCAGTCCTGGAATCAGGGGAAGGCCCAGACGAGGGCTCTGCGTCGTAGGCAGAGATGGGGCTAGGGCCATCTGGGAGTGATGTGCCGACTCCGAAGCCTCCAGAGCCTGCTTCGGACAGCAGAGAGGCAGAGGTACAGGAGGAGCCGGTTCCTAGCGCATGCATGCGAAGAGCTGCCAGAAGACAAGAGCAGCTAAAGCAAAAAGGACAACTCGGGAGTAAGGACAGGAGATGATTGGCTCCTCCCATAATTCTTAAAAGAGCAGCAATGGCTCTTGGGCTCTTTGTAGGAAAGCAATGTTGCTACAATTTTTTCTTGTCAGCATCTCCTGTTTCTGAACTTCGTGGGGTTCTTGCCAAGAAAAGCCTTTGGCAGGGTGTCAAAGAAGACAAAGGTTTGTGATAAGGCTGAAGGACTTTGTTTTGGACTTAATTTGGACTAAGTTGAGAATGAAGTAACTCTCACCTGTTCTAATAAATATGTTTGTTTAAGACTGATTGTGTCTGGTAATAACTACCTGGGCCTAGGTCACAACAAAATGGCTGTCCAAAAAGCCTCCAGTGATGGAGTACCCACAACTTCTAAAGGCATGCTATTCCACTGATTAATTGTTCTCACTGTCAGGACATTTCTTCTTAACTCTAGGTTGGGTCTCCCCTGGATTCGTTTCCATCCAGATGCTTCAAATGTTTTAGAGAATAGGTTGACTCTCTCTTCTTTATGGTATCCCCTCAAATATTGGAACATATTCCTTAACCTCCTTTCGATGCACAGATGGAAGATTGACAAAAAACCTTTTAGCTATAGACCAAATGAGGGATGCAGTGGCTCAGCGGCTCAGGCTCTGAGCTCGTCGATCAAAAGGTCAGCAGTTCAGTAGTTCGAATTCCCAGCGCTGCCTAATGGGGTGAGCTCCTGTGACTTGTCCCAGCTTCTGCCAACCTAGCAGTTCGTAAGCAGATAAAAAATGCAAGTAGAAAAAAAGGGACCACCTTTGGTGGGAAGGTAACAGCGTTCCATGCGCCTTTGGCATTTAGTCATGCCGGCCACATGACCACGGAGACGTCTTCGGACAGTGTTGGCTCTTCGGCTTTGAAACGGAGATGAGCACCGCCCCCTAGAGTCAGGAACGACTAGCACATATGTGCAAGAGGAATCTTTACCTTTATAGATCAAATGGAAGATGTGAGGTTGTCAGGCCACTTCTAATATAGCTTCCATCTCTCTTTTAGCAAGCTTTTCTGGTTGTGTTGAAGGTTTCAATCACTTAAGATAGCTTCTTGAAAGAATCCTGACCAGGAGAGGCTCAGAAAGCCATGCTTTTTAAAAATTATCATTATTCCAATCCAATGTTTTTCAAACTTGGCGACGTTAATATGTGTGGACTTCAACTTCCAGGATTCCCCAGCCATTGTTCCCCAGCCACACATCTCTGTTCTAATCCTTATGTAACAAGAATAGCTTCAAAACACAACATCACTTTCCAGCTCTTCTACTCTCCTCCGATTCCATTTACTTTATAAACTGGTGCTGGGTTTCATTTCCATTGGCTGTCATCAAACACTGGAGACTTGGTTCAAACAATAATTGTTTCTCTCAACGCTGCGATGGTTGTGATTCAAATTTTCTGGAATTTATTACACACTATTGTTTCTCAGAGTTTCTTCCTCCCCCCTCCCCTAAAATTCCCATTCTCTGGAGCTCTTGTAGGAAACTCTATTGACCTCTTGGTTCAGGAAACAGAATGCCATAAAAATCAACCAGAGGAGTGCAAAACTGGCATTGGGAAAGGAATGGATTCTATAAAACTTCAGTTGCCTTCTACAGTGACTGATATCCCTTCCTAAGCAATAGCTACCTTTATTTAGCAACGTCCATAGGTTCATTATTTCTTTATCCTCTTTGTAAGAAGTGTCTGGCAGCTGTAACTTAGATGGCAAATTTCAATTCCACTTCCGAAGAATAATAGTTGAATCTTGTGTTTTATTGCTCTTTGTTCCTCTTTACATTTCTTTGATTGAAGTTCAGATAAAAAGCACCAAAAATGGACCACAGAGAAGAGGACCTTCGACCAGGAGTGTAAAACTCAAGGCCCGCAGGGTGCTTAAATTTGCCCCATTGGGCCGCCCTGGAAACAGCAAAGGACCGGCTGCGGTACCTCTGCCAGTGAAAATGGAGCTCGGGAGGGCCGTGCACAGATCTCCCAGGCCCCGTTTTAGGCTGTGACAGCCTCATGCAGCCCTCTGCCAGTGAAAACGGAGCTCCATTTCGCCAGCAGAGGGCTGCAGGAGGCCATCATGGGCAAAAACAGGGCCCAGGGGGCTCATGCAGCCTACCCAAGCTCCGTTTTCGCTGGCAGAGGGCTGCAGGAGGTTGCCGTAGCCAAAAATGGAGCTCAGGAGCCTGTTTTTGCTGGCAGAGTGCTTGGCCGCCACAGGCACCCCTGACACGAGTAACATCAAGCTGGCCATGCCCACCCCGGCCCCCAAGGTCAAACACAACCCTGATGCAGCCCTCAACAAAATCATGTTTGATACCCTTGCCTTAGAGCATCCAAAGCAGTGTGCAATAGATACCAGCAAACCATGACAGACGACCATATCCCTGGTGGGTCACTGCAGCCTACAATTCTCAGTTTGTACCTCTAAGCATCTGAGCCAATACTGCCAAAATAGGAAAGAAAATAGTCATGTCTAGGAATGCCATTTTTTCCTGCCAGTCTCCAAGATCCAAGTGGCCGTGGAGATCAGCAGGAGAGGGAGTGACCTCACAGTTCTCATTCCATTAACATGAAGATGCCTTAACACCTTTGTCTAGACACCTCTGGATCTAAGGTTAACCACAATCTTTCATCACTAAACCCCCCGCTCCCACCCCCCAAAAAAGATTGGCTCATCCATTTGAAGTCATCAGGACACACCTCTGTCATCTTGGAAGACCAAAATGTTCCTAATTTTCCAAAGTGTAGCCCGGGGCTCAAAAAAAAGTGTCTTTTTCAGTGGAATTTCACCATTTCAGTGGTGAAATTCAATTTTTTTTTACTACCGGTTCTGTGGGCGTGGCTTGGTTGGCATGGGTGTAGCTTGGTGGGTGTGGCTTGGTGGGTGTGGCTTGGTGGGTGTGGCTTGGTGGGCATGGCAGGGGAAGGATACTACAAAATCTCCATTCCCACCCCACTCCAGGGGAAGGATACTGCAAAATCTCCATTCCCACCCCACTCCAGAGGAAGCATACTGCAAAATCTCCATTCCCACCCCACTTCAGGGGAAGGATACTGCAAAATCCCCATTCCCTCCCCACTCCTGGGGAAAGGATACTGCAAAATCCCCATTCCCACCCGACTCTGGGGCCAGTCAGAGGTGATATTTGCCGGTTCTCCAAACTACTCAAAATTTCCGCTACCAGTTCTCTGAACTGGTCAAAATTTCCGCTACCAGTTTGCCAGAATCTGCTGGATTTCACCCCTGCCTTACATCCAACACTTTGAGACCTACTACCGTTAAGGATTTTCCACTCTTCTTTGAGAACAGTTGTCTTAGAATGGTAGAAGTGGAAGGCGCCCAATTTGCCTGTAATTTCTGCAGAAAAGCACGTATAATTTGAGGAAGAGTCATAAAAGCTCTGACTTTGGCTCAGTCACTGAGTTTAATGAATGTTATTAAAACATTTTAAGAATGCTCCAACTGCTATCCATGTTATTCCCTTCAATCTTAAATCACTCCTTCAGTTTTGGACGTTCCAAGATTGCCATAAAAGTCTTCCTTGTTTGGTCAGCCTGACATTTTCTAAGGTGAGACCAGCTTTTCTGGATCTTTGTTTTCAAACTCTGGTTGTACCTCATGTTCGAAAGCATCTCAGGCTGATGTAGAAATTGTCTCATACTTGCTGAGAAAGAAATGCTACCTTTAATCTCGTCCCAGGTAAATGGTCTCATTGTTGTTGTTTTTCCTATAGTCATAAAAACATTATTTTCATGCCGTTTTTAAGCATGGGTTATTTAAAAACAAAAAGGGATGCAGTGGCTCAGTGGCTAAGACACTGAGCTTGTTGATTGAAAGGTCAGCAGTTCAGCGGTTCAAATCCCTAGTGCCGCCTAACGGGGTGAGCTCCCGTTACTTGTCCCAGCTTCTGCCAATTTAGCAGTTCGGAAGCAGGTAAAAAATGCAAGTAGAAAAAATAGGGACCCCCTTTAGTGGGAAGGGAACAGCGTTCTGTGCGCCTTTGGCGTTTAGTCACGCCGGCCACATGACCATGGAAACGTCTTCGGACAGCACTGGCTCTTCGGCTTTGAAACGGAGACGAGCACCGCCTCTTAGAGTCAGGAACGACCAGCATATATGTGCCAGGGGAACCTTTACCTATTTAAAAACAAAACTGTTTTTGGGGATATGGAAGAAATAGAAGGGTCTGAGGGTTGAAGAAAGAGGGTGTGACTTTTAAATTTCTTGAAGGCTAGATGATTTCTCAAGCCAGACATTCCCAATTCTAAAGTTAGAGCAGAGGTGGGTTTCAGCAGGTTCTGATCAGTTCTGGAGAACCAGTAGCGGAAATTTTGAGTAGTTTGAAAAAACGGTTGTAAAAATTCTGACTGGCCCCGCCCCCACCTATTCTCTGCCTCCCAATTCCCAGCTGATTGGGAGGGAATGGAGATTTTACAGTATCCTTCCTCTGCCACGCCCACCAAGCCACACCCATCAAGCCATGCCACACGCAAAGAACCGGTAGTAAAAAAACATTTTTTGAAACCCACCACTGAGTTAGAGGCTTTCAGTGAAGTAGTGCATACAAATGATAGTCTCAAATTCTTAAAATAAAAAGAGATGTCAACACACTGAGTCTAAAGCAGGCCTTCCAGAACAAACCTGCCAAGCAATTGCCAAGCACTGGGGAAATCAAGAGATTCAAGCAATTCCAGTGAGTTTATTGCAAGTTTAAGCACTTTACTAGAATCGGACCAAATGGCGGTTAAGGGAAATAAGCGGGAAATAAGAGAGGCATTCAAAGTGGGCTGGATTTAGATCACTTGTGGATGCGCAGAGACTCATGACTGATGATGCATTTGACCCCTCCCTTGGGCTCAGCCGGGTCATCTCCTACACCTATTCTTTTATACTATTTCTAGAATCAAAGACAAATGAAAACCTGCATTAGCCATTTCAACCCAATCAATTCTTGAACAACATTAAAAAAAAAACAAAAAAAACTGGCAGACTGTTGGGAATTAACCCAGTTAGCAAATTAAAGTGGAAGGAATCAACAACTTCTCTGATGTTGAACCCTGAAGAATAAAAGGAATTAAAATTAAATAGAAAAAGGAAACCAACAATTAAAGACTGTAGTATGTAGTTGGAGAATATAATATGTATGTGTGTGTGTGTGTGTGTGTGTTTTGGAAATGAGTAGAGTATAAACAAGATTAATACATTCATGAAATAATTAATTAGAAAATCCATGTTCAATCTTCAGGATAATTTAGAGCAAATCATCCTCATGTTTTTATTTACTTGTGAGAGTCTAGGGCAAGTGATGGCAACCTTTTTGCCGCTGCGTGCCAAAAACAGGGGGAGCGTGGGGGGTCACGTGCATGCCCAAACCCATAATTCAATGCGTGCCACCCCCCATGCATGCGCATGCGACCCCTCGGCGCTCCCCACCCCGCTTTTGGCATGTGATGGCACAGTGGGCCCGGTACGCCCATTTTTCGCCCTCCCCAGGTGAAAAAAGCCTTCCCCACCTCCACTCCACCCCCGGAGACTGGAAACAGCCTATTTCCCAACTTCTGGTGGGCCCGGGAAGGCCCGAAAATCAGCTGGCCAGTGGGCACATCCACGCCAGAGCTTTGTGTCCTCCTCGCCTCCATCCGAAAGATGGCTTAATTAGACAGCTCTTATCAGCTCTGGCAGCAAAAGAATCAGCGTCTGCCAAGAGCCCTCGATAGCTGCCAAGACACTGGTGAGTCACAGCCTTCAGCTCTAGTCAATCCGTGGATTTGCCTGATACAAAGAGACACACCAGCTCTTGCTGCCTTTTATATCCTGTGGGGTGTGGCTCAGCACTTCCTGGGCCTTCCCCTCCCCTGCTTCTGTTGTTCCCTTCTCTCCTGCCTACAAAACCTGGGATTGAGCCAAGTCTGATTGCTGTCAGCTGGGTCTGCAGGCGTGGCCTGGGGGGGAAAGAGTCAGGAGAAGGAGGCCTCATTATCTCTTTCACTTGGCCTGCTTCTGGCTCCTGGAGCTGATCCAGGGAGGCTGGTGCTTCTGAGGTAGTCCTGATGGCCCTTCCCCCTCACTGTCCAAATCACCTTCTGGCAGCAGGCCCGGCTCTGAGTCACTCTCGGGCATGGGGCCAGGTTCGGGGGCGGGAGCCACAACAGGAGCTGAGCTAGGGCAATGCTCATGTGCCCACCACTATGGCTCCGCATGCCATAGGTTCACCATCATGGGTCTAGGGACTGGTTACTATTGGAAATGAAACAGTACAGATAATTTATCTTATTTCATATCTATCAGAGTTAGCTACACTTCTGAAAAAGGAAATACATTTGAGATTTTTAAAAAACCCAAAATATGTAATTATGGTAAAGCCTATCCACCTAATTAACTGGAACTCGAGTTTGTTCAAGTTTATCTCTTTTATCCAACGTGCTGTAGACAACCATCTTCATGCAAAATAAACCAGCCCTCCACCCACCCACCAAACATAAGCATGCTGTGAAAATTCCCATACACCATTTTATTTTTAAAAGGTTATATTAATTTACAAGGAAGAAAAGGCAAGGATTAAAAAAAAAGTTCTAGTTCTGAGATAGTGGGCTGATCAATATTAACTTAATAACCCTGCTTTTAGGAAGAAAAATAAAATATGCCTACGGAACGCCAGCAAGTGCAAGGAAGAAGCGCCCCAAAATTCAAGATGGCAAGCTGCCATGGTCCAATCAAAGCCCCTTGTATGTAGACCCTCTTCCCATGCAGAATTAAGTTTGGTCTATTTCTTTCAATATGAAAAAGGTTAAAGAGGCATCGAGTTTAGTGGAACTTTAGAGGTCTACCCGCAAAACATTCTTAAAAAGCTTTTTAAACACACGCCCAGTAACCAATAACCCAAACAAACATTATTCCTTTCTTGTTTAAACACTGCGCGTCTAAATTATTTCTAGGAATAGAAAAAGGAGCGGAGCAACCAAAAGATAATCCGAAGAGACCTATATTATTTCTTTCCTCAATTAATCAGTAATTTATAAACAAATGGAAACCTTAAAAGCTGGAACCGAGCGAGCTGTTCATCAATCTATGTAACCTTTAAGGAGGCACGCAAACTATTTAATAAGACTCGCCCTGCTGGATTCACAAATAACCACAAAAGACACAATGCAAAAATGCAGTTGAATTATTTAAATACAGAGGCAGGTCATCAACTATCTAGAGATTTCCAATCGGTGATGGGCGTCCCAGGTCACAAAACCCAGCATAGCTACAAAAAAGTAACTTTATAGTGGTCGACTTATTATAATACAAAACCCGAAATATCAGCATATCGTCATTGTGTCCAGGAAATTTTTCCACCAATAAACAGCAGAAGAGAAAAACCTGCATGCTATGAATATTAACACTATTAAAATGAGGAGGAAAGATAGACTGTACCAGGGGTGAAATCCGGCAGGTTCTAACAGGTTCTGGAGAACCAGTAGCGGAAATTTTGAGTAGTTCGGAAAACCGGCAGTGGAAATTTGGAGTAGTTCGGAGAACCGGCAAATACCAGCTCTGGCTGGCCCCACAGTGGGGTGGGAATGGAGATTTTGCAGTATCCTTCCTCTGCCATGCCCACCAAGCCACACCAACAGAACCAGTAGGGAAAAAATTTGGATTTCACCCCTGGACTGTATGTTTACATCCTAAATAAATTACATCCCCAGATTGGATGTCATTGTTTGAAAGCTGTGTCCAGTTCTGGTCACCACGAGACAAAAAACAAAGTTGTTGAGAGCCTGGAAAGTGTGCAGAGAAGAGCAGCAAAGACGATAAAGGCTAAATTGTATGATGAACGTTTGAGGTAGCTATGTATGTCTAACCTATCGAAGAGAAAGATTAGAGAGGACAGGATAACTCTTCCAGTATTTAAGAGGCTATCACATAGAAGAGGCACTCCACATCAATCCTGGAAGCCATCTTTTGCACTGGGCCTTCAGGCCTGCCACATTTACTGCTGTGGGAAACTGGGAGGGGGGATTGTATGGAGACAGAGTGATATATAGTCATAACAACATTCCTTTCTCAGAGATTCAAGGACATCTTGCCCTGCACCTCGAAGGCTGGAACTGGGAGGCTTCTCCAGTTGGGTTGGGATTGGACTGTGTGATGGACATGTGGGTGCTGGGCAGGAACTTGGACTTTCCTTTGGGTGGGGAAAATCTGGAAGCTTTCAGATTCGGGTTTTCCCAGATGTGCCAATATGACATCTCTAATAAAATGGAACTCTGAGGAATCTCAAGCCTCGGAGTCTTCTTTCATTGGGGGTGTTACTTGGAACCCTGACAATGGACTTATTCTCCAAAACACCAGACAAGGGTCAGACATGGAAGTCATGGGTGGAAGCTTGTTAAAGGTAAATCCCACCTAGAAGTCAGGAGACATTTCCTGACAATGAGAACAATTAATCCATGGAATAGCTTGCCTCCCAGAGACGTTGGTGCTCAATCACTGGAGCTTTTCAAAGACAGATTGGACAATCATTTGACTGGGATGGTATAAGGCAGGAGTATCAAACACGAGGCCCACGGGCTGTCCTGGAAAATGTAAAGGGCAAGCCCGCGTCACTTCAGCCCCGGTCTACCCATGAGAAGAGGAAACATGCCAGCAGTTTGGGGAATGGTGGTAAGCTGGCCACGCCACCCAGTCAGCCACACCCGGCCGGCACCCCCAAGGTCAACCATAGCTCTGATGCGGCCCTCAATGAAATTGAATTTGACACCCTTGGTATAAGGTCTTCTGCCTTGAGCAGGGGGTTGGAGTAGAAGATCTCTGAGATATTTTCCAGCCCTATGATTCTATGTTCTAAAGCAGGGGTCTCCAACCTTGATCCCTTTAAGACTTGTGGACTTCAACACCCAGAGTCCCTCAGCCAGCAAAGCTGGCTGAGGAACTCTGGGAATTGAAGTCCACAAGTCTTAAAGGGACCAAGGTTGGAGACCCCTGTTCTAAAGCTATCTTCTCCCGTTTCCTCGAAAAAAGTACACTGAACATTGCCCAACAAACAACTAAATATCAGCAGTCCAGTGCTGCTAAATTCATGTACAGGTAGTCCTCAACTTACAACAGTTCATTTAGTGACTGTTCAAAGTTACAACAGCTCTGAAAACAGCTTATGACCATTTTTCAGAGTTACAACTTTCGTAGCATCCCCATGTGATCAAAATCCAGACACTCGACTCTCTTGGTTCACATTTATGACCATTGCCATGTCCCAAGGTCATGGGATCTCCCTTTTGCGTCCCCCTTTGCAAGGAAGCCAGATTCACTTAGCAACCAAGATTCCTAATTTATCAACTGCAATGGTTTACTTAACAACGGTGGCAGGAAAGGTCATACAATGGGGCAAAGCTTACCTGACAAACACTTCACTTATCAACAGAAAGTCAACTGTGGTCATAAGTCAAGGACTACCTGTAGATTTCTCCTTCTGATCCTGGATGATGGCGTTTTGTTTGTTTTTTGGGCCATTCCATGTGAGTGGAAAATCCATAATTCTTGATGTCTTGATCAATTCCAAAGACACAGGTGAGAAGAACTGCCGTGGGCTGCCAGCACCCAGTGGATCTGGCAGCAGATTCGGACAGTGAAGAGGTTGGGGAGGAACATGGGCCAGTCCTGGAGTCTAGAGAAGGCTCTGATGAGGGCTCTGCATTGGAGGCAGAGGGGGGGCCAGGGCTGGATGCCAGTTATCAGCTGCCTTTGGAGTCAGTCATCAGTGAGGCAGATGAACAGCTGGAGATTGTTCCCAATGTGCGGATGCACAGAGTTGCCAGACGAAGGGAACAGCTAAAGAACAAGGGTCGACTTGGGAGTAAGGCCACAGGTGAACGATGAATGGCCCCTCCCAGAGGGAATAAAAGAGGAGCGAAAGGGGAGTGGAGTTTGCAGGAGACAATTAGTTCATTACTGCATTCTTGCTAAGTAATTGCAGTGTCTGAAAGATATCGGCCTGGTTACTCTCCAAGCCTGATAAAGGTTCGGTAATTGTGAACTATCTTGAAAGACTGCAGGAGAGGAAAGACTGCTGGAAAAGAATTCACTATACATTAAATAAAAGGGGTTTATCGGGGCCAGGACTCGGCTTCGTGCCGCTGAGGAAGCCTAGGTCAGAACAAGAACACAGGAAAGCTTGCAGGCAGAAAGAGGGGGACCCCCTGTTAACTATCTTATAGATTTCACATCAAAAGCCCAAACCAACTGCGACAATCTTCCAAGTTGGAGGGGTGTATCCAGTAGTGGGATTCAAATAATTCAACAACCGGTTCTCTGCCTTAATGACCAGCTGGGTGGGTGTGGCCATGGTGGGCGTGGCCAGGAGATGTGACAGGCAGCACTCAGCCCCTGCACCCCCATGGGAGCAAAAATGGGCCACAAGAGGGGGGGGACGCACCGCCCCCCCACGCCCAGTTTTAAGCCGAGGAGTCCTCCCAGGGAGCCAAAATGGGGCGTGTGGGGACTCCTGGAAGGGGCGGGGCATGGAGGGGCGGAGCCATGCAGCAATTTAACTACCGGTTCACCCGAACCGGCCCGAACCAGCTGGATTCCACCACTGGGTTTATCAGCAAAACATCCCTTGTGCACTATCTTGCACAATGTGGGCTATCTTGCACTAAGGTCTCTTACCTCTGACGGACGGTAAAGCGGGATGACTATGACATGAAAGCAAACATCAGCTCGAGCGTATTTTAAGAAGGTATTTTTCTGTTATTTTTAGAAAATGCAGGTAAAAGCGAGCCAAGTTGGGGTTCTGCCTTTGTGCGTCTGTCTGCGTGTTGCTGGCTTTAAGTGGGATAAATAAAAACGAGATGTTCGCTTAAGTTTTCTGAACTTTTTCCACTCTTATTTAGACATGTTACTAAAGCTTCTAGACATGTTACTTCAGCCTCCGCTAGTATTTCCTTTGGAAAATTCTTCACAAAAATTATTAATGATGGAAACGAAAGCCTGATGTGGAATAAAAGCTATGCGAACAGCATCTTCTATGCAAAGTAAGCTTAAAATGTGCCATTATACTGGATTCTGAACTTGGCAACGAGAGGTTTCCAAAAAAAAAAAG
The DNA here is from genome assembly GCF_028640845.1 of Ahaetulla prasina. Taxonomy (NCBI): domain Eukaryota; kingdom Metazoa; phylum Chordata; class Lepidosauria; order Squamata; family Colubridae; genus Ahaetulla; species Ahaetulla prasina. Next base: position 12,319,995 of record NC_080545.1, read on the forward strand.
AAGTAGTATAGGCAGATTCCAAATAACTTCACAGCTGGTTTCATATATCCAAGGGGGCTTTGGACCACACGTTTTATTAACACAAACTTATTTCCCATCTCACAGAACAATTTATTTTCAAGGGATTATGAAAAGAGGCCTTACTATTTATATGTTGCTATAACGCATTCTCCATCCTAATCGCTCATGCATACCACGAGAGTTTCTGGTTCTGTCTTTAACTGACATACACGACGGTTTCTTCCATATAAAATTTGCTTTGCCATCGTTTTCCAAAGAGAAGCAGGGGTCAAGCAACATGCTGCGGGCTAATCCCGAAGGTGCTTTTTCAAGAGGCAACTGGGCTTCCTTGAACATTTTTTTTTTTGAAGGCGTTTCGCTTCTCACCCAAGAAGCTTCTTCAGCTCTGACCAGGGGTGGGCTGCTGGGGGTTCGCAGGAATTCGGGAGAACCTCCAGCTAAGATTCTGTGCAGTTCGGAGAACCCCCAAATCCCACTCCCGGCTTGCCCCGCCAACCCCACCCCGCCCCTCCCAGGAGTCCCCACGCAGCCCGTTTTGGATGCAGGTAAGTGCAGGGCGTGCGTGGAGGCTTGGGGAGGGCAAAAAACAGGCCTACTGGAAGTTTGGGGGGCCCATTTCCGGCCTCCAGAGCCTGGGAAGGCCATTTTCACCCTCCCAGAAGCTCAAGAAAAGCCTCCAGAGCCCGGGGAGGGCAAAAACACTCCCCCGCACAACCATGGTGTAAGAGGCCAACTAGGCCACGCCCACCTTGGCCACGCCTACCCAGCAACCGGGCAGAGAACCCCTTGCTAAAATATTTGAAGCCCACCCCTCGCTCTGACTGGATGGTGGGGAATGGAAGGATTTATATTCCTTGCAGACAGCTGGTCCAAGCAGTCTCCACACCCATTTGCACGATCTTGAGGACCCAGATAAGCCTTCAACGACTCTCTAAAAGGATGCAAATGACCAGCTGTCTGCAAGGAGTATACGGTAAATCCTTCCATTCCTCACCATCCAGTCAGAGCTGAAGAAGCTTCTGGGATGAGAAGCGAAACGCCTTCGAAGAAAAAAATCAGAAATAACCTGGCAGGGCCCACCAAAATCTGGGGCCAACCCTGAATTCCTAAATACAAACGCTTCAAAACAATGCCGCAGGAGAAAGTTTGCTGAGAGAAGATTCTGACACCCCCTCCAATAAATCTTTGAAAGACTAGCAGACCTCCCAAAGAATTATTGTACACTCTTTAATAAGTTGGCATTGCGCACAGGATGATAAGATGGAAGGAGTAAATAGGAGCATGAAAAGAGCAGAATGTTCTCTACTGTTTCAGCTATCTCTGCACAGCTACAATGAACATAGGTTTAACTGACAATATTAAACAGATGTCCGTAGAAATTACCTCCAGGATTCTAACACCGGCCTTAAAATTTCGGTGTGAAAAATTTCGGTGACTCCACTATGCCAGCTGCCTGGCATTAAGGATCACAGCAGTACCAAATGCAACACGGAGTTGCAGAGCTGAAGGGGCTCTGGGATGCTCCTTTAAGCCTCCACTTGATCTTCAGAGATTTGGATCACTGATTCCACTGTCATGCTTCTCTTATGATTAGGATTTCCCCATCTAATATTCCTAGAATCCATTCTTCTAGGCCCATGATGGCAAACCTATGGCACGCGTGCCACGGATAGCACGCAGAGCCATATCTGTGGGCATGCAAGTGTTGCCCTAGCTCAGCTCCAGCACGCATGCAGGCCACCTGACTTTCGGGCCTTCTGGTCCCACCGGAAGTTGGGAAACGGGGCATTTCTGGCTTCCAGGGAGGGTGGGGAAAGTCGTTTTCGCCCTTCCCAGGCTCCTAGAAAGTCTCTGGAGCCTGGGGAGGGCAAAAAAATGGGCCTACTGGGCCCACCATGTCATCACGTGCCAAAAGTGGGAGGGGGGCATGCACACATGCGCGGGGCGTATTGAATTATGGGTGTGCGTGTATGTGCGCCCACCCCCTGTACTCCCCCCGCTTTTGGCACGCAACGGCAAAAAGTTTAGCCATCACTGTGGCTTGATCTGTGTTCAAGTTTATTCCATGCTACTTCTGAACAAGAATCGGAACTACTAATGGTCAAGAAAAATTGGCGGTAGGTAAGAGTCAATGGAATTCATGGAAAGCTTCGATCGCTTGTGGGCCCAACTGGATTCCAAACTAATGACATGTTTGACACCTCCCTCAGACTCAGTCTGGTTATTTCTTACAGTACGGTTAGATAGCAGTTTGGCCCTTTGCATCTTTCTGAGATTAGAGCACTGTGGCAGCTTGAAGATAGGTAGACTTCAACTCCCAGAATTCCCCAGCCAACATGGCTGGCTGAAGTATTCTGGGAGTAGAAGTCCACCCATCTTGAAGTTGCCACGGTTGAGAAGCGTTGAATTAGAGAAAATGCAGAGGCAGAGCAATATGACTCATGCTCTGATGTCACTTCAGCTCAATTCCTAGATGACCAATCATGCAGATATTATCCAGTGTGATTCCCCGCAGGCTGCAAGCCAAGGGATGAAATAGCTATTTCCCAACATTACTTTCAATGATTTAGTCCTTAGGAATCAACACAGCCAATGCAAAAGGGAGACCCATTGTCCACAATACTAAAATGCCGCTGAAAATCGTCACCGTAACTATCTTCTTTTCCTGCCCTATTCTCTACAACGATGACTCAAGCAGTTAAAAGCCAGACTGCATAGACTCCAACAATTAAGTTTGTGTTGGTCAGCAACCATAACAAAAAGCTGCACTAAATAGTTAGTTTTGTTTCCCAGATTCCTGGTGTTCGAGTGACCGCACGTTACGCATCCTTGCTCTATTTTTTTACACCCAGAATTTGGGGGGTGGGGGGAAGGACAGAACAGATTGCCCCAGAATTCTAACGAGGGGTGAAATGCTCCTGGTTCGAACCAGATCACCCAATCCGGTAGCGATGGTGGCAGGTGGTTTGGAGAACCGGTAGCAAAAATCCCTGCCCCCCTCCCCATGCCCAGTTGAGCAGCACGATCATCAGAGGTTTTTGGTTTTTTTTTTACTTTTAAAAGCATTTTTTCTTCGGCCAAAAAATGCTTTTAAAAGAAAAAAAAAGCCTCTGATGATTGCGCGGCTCAGCTGGGATCGTCAGAGCCTTTTAAAAGCATTTTTTCTAGAACCTCTTCGGCTGAAGAGGCTGTAAAAATGCTTTTAAAAGGCTCTGACAATCCCAGCTGAGTTGCCCAGCTGAGTTGTGGGAGTAGAAAACTCAGTCAGTTTAAAAGCAAACAAACTTTATTAGAACAGCTGAGAATTAACTCATCCTCAGCGTAGTCCAAACTAAATCAAAGCAAATTCTTCCCCACACAATTCCTCAGCCTTATCACCAACCTTGGTCTAATTAGGCAAACTGCCAAAGGCCTTTCTTGGCAAAAGTTCAAAAGACGCCAATAAGAAACAAATGCAACAACACAAAGCTATCAACATTGTTTTCCGGCAAAGAGCCCAAACGCCGTTGCTGGTCTTTTAAGCCTTATGGGAGGGGCCAATCATCTCTTGGCCCTACTCCCAAGTCGCCCTCTTTGCTTGAGCTGCTCTTGCCTTCTGACAGCTCTTCTCATGCGTGCATTAGGAACAGGCTCCTCCTGTTCCTCTGCCTCACTACTGTCAGCCTCTGGAGGCTCTGGAGTCTGCACCTCACTCCTCGATGGCCCTGGCCCCACCTCTGCCTCTGACGCAGAGCCCTCATCTGGGCCTTCCCCAGCCTTCAGGACTGGCCCATGGTCTTCCTCAGCCTCATTGCTGTCTGACTCCGTTGCCAGCTCCGCAGGCTGCTGGCGGACCATAACACTATCCCACTTAGCTTTGGGATAAACATGACCTGGATGGTTGAGAATCCCCATAGACAACCAGAAAAAGTCTTCTTTTTCTGAAGACTGAAGTAGCAGGTGGCCTACTGGATGGTTCCAAGTATATCATCAGCATTTCCTACAAAGGGCCTTCTTTTCCATTATTTACAGCAGAAAGGTCATCTGGTTGATATTCCCGAAAAATTCTTTTAAATTTACTTTTTTTTAAAAAAAAAGTCTCCCTACAAAAACAGCTTTAAGGACGTGGCTACAACAAACAAACGAACGAACAACAATTTCTGGTTTGCCCCTTCCAAGCATGAAATCACTCCTAGAATCAGAAATGGATTTAGAAGCCCCTTTTCCAAACCCTGGAAAAGAATATGACTTTTACCTTGAATTCTTCCACAATTATAGACAAGGCCTCATGTCCAGCTTTTCTTAAATCTTCCAACTCAAGTTTATGCTTCTCCTGGAAACAAACGATAGATATATATATAAAAAAAAGACAAAAGTGAGGAAACACTTTTGGGGAAGTTTGTTTTTTTTCCAGGCTACTAAGTCTGGATAGGCATCACAGATCTCTATCAAAGAAATTCTATCAAAGAGGGTATCATTGTTACCAAGGTTTGCTCTTCTTCTGGTTCCAGAGTTTTAATTCTAAGACAATAACGTAAGAGACAACAGACTTTGTTGGATCTTGCTGAGGAAATGTTGGCCTAAACGTACTTTGTAGTCTGATTATGAGTTCTCTTTCACGCCAGCTAAGACTTAGTGAAATGCAACATGAACCAAGGAGGAAAAAAATAGCTTGCTGGATACCCAGCCTTGCCCACAGTTAGCAGAAAGGACAGCTTATTCCCAAACTCATTTAATTCGTTGACCTTCTATGAAACAAGGGGCCCATGCCAGCCCATCACTAAAACCCTCCAGCTATTGTTGTTACTTTACCACGCAGTAAAGTTTCCTGCACAGGCAACCATAGGAAGATTCATGAAGAGCCAGTTTGGTCTAGTGGTTAAGGCACCAGGCCAGAAAGCAGGAGACTGTGAGTTCAAGTCTTTCCTTAGCCATAAAAAAAAACACGAGCTGGGTGACCAGTCTCTCTCTCTCTCTCTCAGCGCAACCCACCTCACAGGGTTGTTGTTGTGGGGAAAACAGGAGGAGGAAGGTGTGAAGGTGTGCTGGATGTGCTACCACTGACTTGAGTATTTGTAAATAAAGGCAGGATATAAATAAATAATAAGTAAGTAAGTAAGTAAGTAAAAGATGGCAACTTGACCTAGAACAGTAATTGAATAAAGGCATTTAATTAATTAATTAATTAATTAGTATTCTGCCTTTATTATTTTTTTTAAAAAAAAGTTTGGTAATGAAATGTCTGTAAGAAAACCACCAAAGCTTGGAGGGCACCAAGGATCCCACATTCAATGTGTCCCTAGACAACACAGAGCATTTTATAGCTTCGAAGCTTGTGATCTGTTATTTAATCTTATTTATTTATTTATTTGTTTGTTTGTTTGTTTGTCACAACAATATATATAGGCATCACACAAAAAGATTATATAGTATATAAACACATATATGAGTAAATATAAGGCGGTATAAGCATATATATATATATATATATATATAGGAAGAAGAAAAGAAAAAAACAATAGATTTAATCTTAGTTATGGATAGGTAGATAGGAAGGGAGAGAGGGAGGGAGGGAGATGATAGATAATAGATAGATAGATAGATAGATAGATAGATAGATAGATAGATAGATAGATAGATAGATAGATAGATAGATAGATAGATAGATAGATAGATAGATAGATAGAGATGGAGATGATAGACAAAGAGACAGACAGATATGGATAGATATGGATGGATGGATGGATGGATGGATGGATGGATGGATGGATGGATGGATAGAGAGAGAGAGGGATAGACAGACAGACAGACAGACAGACAGACATGATAGATAGAGATGATAGATCTGGATGGATGGATGGATGGATGGACAGAGATAGAGATGACAGACAGACAGACACATATGGATAGATATAGATAGATAGATAGATAGATAGATAGATAGATAGATAGATAGATAGATAGATAGATAGATAATGGATGGATGGACAGACAGACACACAGAGACAGAAAGAGATAGATAGATATGTCTCCCATGACTTTCATATTATTATACAGATATAGAGCTTCCTTTATTCCTGTGTTCCTTCCCTCCGTCTTATATTGATCTACGATCATAACAAAAATCAGGATTCCCATGCATTTTTCATGAAAAAAAATATATTCTTTGTTCTGTTGAATTTGTCCAAAATTCTGAAAGACCTGTTTCAGACAGGTCTCAATTCTGGATTCTGTCTCTTAAACCTTTGGTTAGGTATGCAGGATTTGCCTCTTCTCACAACCCAAACCACATCTTCACCAGGCTTTAAACATTGGACACTCAAGTCATAGATGAAGGACACGAAGTTTGATTATAACAATGAGCAGCCGCACAAGAATGTTTATAGGACAACTTCCCAACAGAAGTCTTACTGTCTGCAATTTGGGGTGGGGTGGGGGAGATAAATCATCAGGGCTGGTATCCACCTTTCCTCGGATTAACACAGTTGTGGCACAATTCTGTTTATCAAGAAGGAAAACTTTCCTGAAATGGCGTTGAGTGAATCATAATTAAAATGACCATGGGGGGGAGGGAGGGGGAGAGAGATTTACGGTATCTGACAGTGGCAGTCTTGTAAAATATTTGCTAAGATTAGACTGAGGAAATATCGACCCTGAGGTTAGACTGAGGAAATATCGAATTTTAACAACCTGCAAATGGCTCACCCCAAACTGCAATCAAATTTGAAATGAAATTTCCATTTGCTGAGATGACACTGGGGAGACAAAATTTGACCCACTTTGTAGGCTCAAACAACCACCTGTGGGCTTCCATTCCCAGAATTCCTGAGCCAGCAGGCTCACTAAAGAATTCTGGGAGTTGAAGTCCACAGGTCGTAAAGGGGCCATATTTGCTCACCCTTGAGCTAACAATTCAGCTATGCTCCATTCGTACTCTTCCAATCTTCAGAAATGCTCACTGAAGAATCTTTTTGGGAAACTACAGTGAGATAACGAAGAATTTCTCCCATTTTTTTTTTCTGTTCTTAAGCAGCTTCTTATTGAAATCATATAGAATAGAATAGAATAGAATTTTATTGGCCAAATGTGATTGGACACACAAGGAATTTGTCTTGGTGCATCTGCTCTCAGTATACATAAAAGAAAAGATACCTTCATCAAGGTACAACACTTACAACACTTAATGATAGTCATAGGGTACAAATTTAACACTTAGTGATACAATACTTAATAATAGTCATAGGCTACAAATAAGCAATCAGAAAACAATCAATATCAATATAAATCATAAGGATACAAGCAACAAAATTACAGTCATACAGTCATAAGTGGAAGGAGGTGGGTGATGGGAACGATGAGAAGATTAATAGTGAAGATTTGGTAAATAGTTTGACAGTATTGAGGGAATTATTTGTTTAGCAGAGTGATGGCATTCGGAAAAATATACAAATAGAATGAGACTATTGCCTTATACATTGTAAGCCGCCCTGAGTCTTCGGAGAAGGGCGGGGTATAAATGTAAACAAAAAAAAACAAAACCTGTCCTTGTGTCTAGTTGTTCTGGTGTGCAGAGCTCTGCAGCGTCGTTTTGAGGGTAGGAGTTAAAACAGTTTAGGTCCGGGATGTGAGGGATCTGTAAATATTTTCACAGCCCTCTTTTTGACTCGTGCAGTATACAGGTCCTCAATGGAAGGCAGGTTGGTAGCCATTGTTTTTTCTGCAGTTCTAATTATCCTCTGAAGTCTGTGTTTTTCTTGTTGGGTTGCAGACCCAAACCAGACAGTTATAGAGGTGCAAATCATATCTAAGAACTTAAAAAGCAACATAAAATGGCTGATAATGCCAAATTCAACAATATTAACAATGAGCAGCATAATTAAAGATTTCGGTATTCATCCATGCCCACTCCAGAATGGCTTAAACGACATTCTCTAATTGATGTGTAACTAGATCTATAGGATGTTTAAACATCATTTCCACAGACTATCAACATACAAAGGTTGCTTTCAAAGAAATTGGCCTACCTAGCGGTGAAACTATTTTTACAAAAGCGACTCAGCACTGGCTTGAAAAATATACTTTATGCTGAGCAAGAAATCTTGGAAATGATTGTTAGCACAGCAATTTGCTGGAAGGAATTACAATCAATTATATGTGACGCATAAGGCTAACTCAAGGCTATTGTACAAGGGCTGCATGCTTCAAATTTAAGGAGAACTACGTGTGATTCAAATCACTGCAAATTCAGTGTGTTCTAGATGTGAACATGGAGGTTGGCAACACGGCCTTGTCAAATACACACGTGCACGCCAGGACTTAATAAATAGACATGAACCTGCTTCTTCTATTGGGAGAGAAGATCATCAAAGATATCTTTATAACTTTATCAAAGATAAAGTTAGAACAATTAATAAGTGGAACGACTTGCCTACAGAAGTTGTGAATGCTCCAACACTGGAAATTTTTAAGAAAATGTTGGATAACCATCTGACTGAGATGGTGTAGGGTTTCCTGCCTGGGTAGGGGGTTGGACTAGAAAGCCTCCAAGGTCCCTTCCAACTCTGTTATTATATTATATTATATAGCAATATCTTTCATCAAAGATATAGCAATTTCATCTCCCTTCCCTGAAAAAAATGACACAAACATGGAAGCAAATTTTACCCTTGTAGTAATCATCATCCATCATTATTTATCATTTGTTTGAAATGGTAAATGGGGTCTTGAAGACTAGAAGAGCGGTTGCAGGAACTAGGTACCGTATATACTCGAATATAAGCCGATCCGAGTATAAGCCGAGGTCCCCAATTTTACCCCAAAAAACTGGGGTAAACTGGGGACTCGAGTATAAGCCGAGGGTGGGAAATGAGGCAGCTACCGGTCGGGGAGACCCTTCCCTCCTCAGCCGAAGGCTGGCTGCTCCCGCCCCCCTCACTGCACCGGCAGGGCTTCCCCGCGCTAATGCAAAAGCCCGCCAAGTTTGCGCCATCCGGTATAATGTGAAAAAAAGAAGAAAAAAAAAACCTCGAGTATAAGCCGTATATACTCGAGTATAAGCCGAGGGGACGTTTTTCAGCACAAAAAACGTGCTGAAAAACTCGGCTTATACTCGAGTATATACGGTATGTCTAGTTTAATGAAAAGAAGGACCAGGGGTGACATGATAGCAGTCTTCCAATATCTAAAGGGCTGCCACAAAGAAGAAGGAGTCAAGTTATTCTCCAAAGCACTTGAGGGCAGGACAAGAAGCAATGGGTGGAAACTAATCAAGGAAAGAAGCAACTTAGAACTAAGGAGAAATTTCCTGACAGAACAATTAATCAGTGGAACAACTTGCCTTCAGAAGTTGTGAATGTTCCAACACTGGAAATTTTTAAGAAGATGTTGGATAACCTTTGTCTGAAGTGGTGTAGAGTTTCCTGCCTAAGCAGGGGGTTTGACTAGAAGACCTCAGCTCAGCTTGACCTCAGCTTGTGATCGTCAGAGCCTTTTTTTAACCTTTTAAAAACATTTTTTAAAAGAAGCAGCAGGCAGGGAAGCAGGAGATCGGGCATTGGGTGGGCCTGGGCACGGGGGGGGGGGGCAGGGATTTTTGATACCGGTTCTCTGAACTACCCGCCATCGCTACTGGATCAGCCGATCCGGTCCGAACCGGGAGCATTTCACCCCTGAAACGATGTCACCGAAAGGAAGAGCTGAAATGTACACTTCAGCTGGAGTGCTGACAAAAGAATTGTTTCCATTCCCCTTCATCTCGTTTTAAAATCAAAATGAGAATTAACGGCAGTGATGCCAAAATAAAAAATAAAAATAAAAATACGCCATCCTTTTATTATTCAATGTATTTGTTGCAGAGAAAGCCCAGATGTTCAACATGGGAGATCTTTCAATTGGAATAGTTAGGCAATTAGTGCCTTATATTCATGTTGCTTAGGGGGCTTTTTCACAGTGCTGAGGTTGTGTAATTCAGCTCCTATATATTGTACTGAATCTTACTGAAAATGTCATACTTCGTCTTTCCCGAGTTCAGACACATTCAAAATTGCCCAAGGCAGAAGATCCATCAAAACGCTGTTGTCTAAAGAGGGAAGTATAACAAGCTCAGTATTGTATTTATGCCAAGTAGACTATAGTTTAAAAAAGGTGATGCTAAATCTCTGTTGTAATAGAAGTGTTAGAAAAAACAGACACCTCGTGATTGTGTAACGGAAGATTAATGGATCTGTCATCTGGGTATCAGAGCTTTCTTACAGCAACACAGTTTAAGGAGGAACAGAATGAAAATGTGTTGAAAATCTGAAGCACTATCCAAATGGTTACAGCCTATTGTTAAGAAAGTTTATATTAACCGTTTAGCCCAGTGGTAGTCAACCTGGTCCCCACTGCCCACTAGTGGGTGTTCCAGCTTTCATGGTGGGCGGCAGGGGTTTTGTCCGATACTGAAGCACTTTCCTTTTTTTTTAATTTAATTGACTTTTTAAAAAAAATTCGTAGCATTACTTAAAAACATTTTCATTAGGTTTTCATAAAATTCCCCGTGACAATTTAAATTTCTGAAAATACACTATTTGTATCGCCCGCGCGTAAGTTTAGTTCACGTTACATAAGTGAAACTAAATGGCGCTATAGTGCGACCGCAAACAAAAGATCCTCGTCCAAGAATAGCTCGTGCATCTCCCCCCACACCACCCAGTTGTAACAGACAAGCAGAGCTGGTAGCCGGCATTCCTCCCCCCCCAACCCAATCCACGATGTGCGAGAGGCATGGACAGATGACGATACACGCTGCATTACTGTGGAACCGGTGGGCGGTTAGAAAATTTTACTACTAACAGAGATACAAAAGTGGGCGGTAGGTATAAAAAGGTTGACTACCCCTGGTTTAGCCCTTAATTTGGGGGTTAAAAATTAAATTTTTAATGGGTCTATCTCTGATCCACGATTTTTCATGCTTTACAAAACTCTCTCCCATCTATCATACAAAGGTTTAAATGTCCAAATGTGATAATTATACCGAGACCAACAGCTGCATAGACAAATCTGTTAGGATAGATGCATCTTCTAAACAGTGACTTCTCTGTAGGACTTGCTAGGTACCAGGACCAGGAAGAATACAGAACAATAGGATTGGAAGGGGCTTTGGAGGTCTTCTAGTCCAACCTTCTGCTCATGACTTTGCTATTCTGGAAAAATGAATGCCCAATCTCTTTTTAAAAACCTCCAGTGATGGGGCGTCCACAACCTGGAGGCAAGCCCTTCAACTGATTAATCATTCTCACTGTCAGGAAATTTCTCCTTAGTTCTTCTTCAATAAACTTCTACCTGTTATTTCTTGTCCTGTCCTCAGGTGCTTTGGAGAATAGGTTGACCTCCTCATCTCTGTGACAGCTCCTCAAGTACTGGAAGACTGACATCATGTCACCCCTAGTCCTTCTCTATGTTAGACTGCTAGACAAGCTAGACTTCCTTTCCTTAGATGGTTCAAACTACCTCTCCAAGATGTTTTAGTTTAGATTCCTGTACACTGCATAAGAAACTCAAATGCTTTGGCCACCTAATGAGAAGGAAGGACTCACAGGAGAACGACCACAGGAGCCTAATGCTGGGAACGACTGAGGGCAAAAGAAGAAGGGGATGACAGAGAACGAGGTAGCTGGATGGAGTCACTGAAGCAGTAGGCATGAAATTAAATGGACTCCGGGGGATGGCAGAAAACAGGAGGGCCTGGAGCAACATTGTCCATGGGTGTTGTGGTTCACCAGCAACCTGCAGAGCTGGCAGCGAAGTCAGGCAGTGAGGAGGCTGGGGAGGACAATGGGCCAGTCCTGGAGTCAGGGGAAGGCCCGGACAAAGGTTCTGTGTCTGAGGCAGAGATGGGGCCAGGGCCTTCTGGGAGCAATGCGTGGACTCCGGAGCCTCCAGAGGCAGACAGCAAAGAGGCAGAGGAACAGGAGGAGCCTGTTCCTAGTGCACGCATGCGAAGAGCTGCCAGAAGACAAGAGCACTAAAGCAAAAAGGACAACTCAGGAGTAAGGCCAAGAGATGATTGGCCCCTCCCATAAGGCTTAAAAGCAGTGGTTCTTGGGCTCTTTGTAGGAAAGCAACGTTGCTACATCGGTTTCTAGTCTGCATCTCTTGTTTCTGAACTTTGTGGGGCTTTGCCAAGGTGCTAAAGAAGACAAAGGTTTGTGATAAAGCCAAAGGACTTTTTCTGAAGGACTTTGTTTTGGGATTAATTTGGACTAAGCTGAGAATGAAGTAATTCTCAGATGTTCCAATAAATATCTTTGTTTAGGACTGATTGCGTCTGGTAATAACTACTTGGGCCTAGGTCACAACAATGAGGTCACAATGGGTTAGACACGACTTTGCGACCAACAACAACACTGTATAGAGAGTTGGATCCCAGGGCACAAGCAAGACAAGAAACAATGGATGGACTAATCAAAGAGAGAAGCAATTCAGAACTAAGGAGAAATTTCCTAACAATGAGAACAATTAACCAGTGGAAGGACTTGCCTTCAGAAGTTCTGGGTGCTTTATCACTGGAGATTTTTTAAGAAGAGACTGGACAGCCACTTGTCTGAAATGCTATAGGTTGCCTGCTCAAATAGTGGGTAGGACTAAAAGACCTCCATGGTCCCCGTTAACTCTGTTATTCTATGTTCTAAGGATCTTCGGTAATTTACTGCAATAGAAGTCCCATCCTGTTATTCATTCTACTTTCTCACATTTCTTTTCATGAAAGCATAACCCATGTCTTTTCATTGGTTCAGCAGCTTCTACCAGACTCCACTCATGCTTATCGTGATAATCTTATATTTTCATCTCTGGTTTATTATTTTACACAGAAAAGCACAGCGTCTGACCAAAAAAACCTATATATTTAGCTTTAAGAAAACATAACTAGGCATTATAACCAACTCTTCATTTCATAAGAGTTTATTTTAAAGGGCACAACATAACTGAAATTTAAGATTAAACGCCTCCCTGAAATAAAAGAGCTAAGCTCTGCTTTAAGTTTTATCAACAATTTTACAGTGGTTTTTAAGTTATAATCTAATTTTACTCATTATGATTCTAGCTTGAGGAAGCCTCTGAAATAATTGCATCCATCTTGAAATTGTTAATATCCAAACGTTTATGGAAGAATAAATAACTTTCTATACTTAGAAGACTGAGTCAGAATATTACTGAACGTTTAAGTGTCTAGACACCTAATCCTTCAGCTACTATTCAGCAACCCCAAACTGGAAGACATGAGATCCTGGGCATCACATGTGCAAGGGAGAAAATGCAAAACCTGGGGCCACGATGAAGCTACATCTTTAGTCTCTTTCTCAAAAGTGTAACATAAAGCTGACTGTTCTTGAAATATAAGCATCATCTATTCACTGAACAAACTAGCTTTTTTGTGGTGGGTTAATCTCGAGCAATTAACAGAATAACAGAGTTGGAAGGGACCTTGGATATAGTGACCAGACGTCCCGCTTTTGGCGGGACAGTCCCGCTTTTTAATAATTTGTCCCACGTGCCGCGACAATTCCAAAAAGTCCCGATTTTTCTTTTGTTTCACTCCCATGGGAGGCGGCAACGCAAGAGGAGGCGGAGAAGAGGGAGTGGCGGAAAAGGGGGCGCGAGAGGGAGGAGAGATGCCGCTTGACTTCACCTGAGAGGAAGAGAAGACCCGAGAGAAGAGCCAAGGACAGCCGAGCCTGCCTGGAAGAGCGGAGAAGCAGCAGCCGCTCCTCCTCCTTCAGGCAGGTGGCAAGACTCAGCGCGCATGCGCAGCCCCCCTCCCCCCCGTCAATGGTGTCCCGCTTTGCCATCGCTGAAATCTGGTCACTTTAACCTTGGAGGTCTTCTAGTCCAACTCCTGCTCAAGCAGGAGACCCTATACCATTCCAAACAAGTGGCTCTTCTTAAAAGCCTCCAGTGATCGAGCACCCACAACTTCTGTTCCACTGGGTAATTGTTCTCACTGTTAGGAAATTTCTTTAGTTCTAGGTGGCTTCTCTCCTTGGTTACTTTCCATCTACTGTGTTTCCCCAAAAATAAGATCTTGTCCTATATATTTTTTTTGAACCCCGAAATAAGTGCTTGGCCTTACTTTCGGGGAGGTCTTATTATTTTGAGGCACCTGGAGCAAGATGGGACTCCTCTTGCCATCTTACCTGATTTCCAGTTCTGCGTTTAAATATTTTCAGGGACGGCTTATTTTCAGGGGGGAGGCTTATTTTAGCTCATGCGCTCAAAAGCCCGATTGGGCTTAATATCAGGGGATGTCTTATTTTCGGGGAAACAGGGTATTGTTTCTTGTCTGATGCTTCGGAAAATAGGTCAAACCTAACAGGAATGCCTGGATGAACGTTGTCCATGGGGTCGCAATGGGTCAGACACGACTTCACAACTAAAAACATCTCTTTCTGCCCTGAGGACAGAAGAACGGGGGTCTGTTTTATCTGACACATTTTATCTGATAAAAATAAACTAAACTCAGGCCAAACACGGCCAACTGGCAGAGTTGTTTTATGAATTCTGATATGTTTTATTCAACTCTACTCTTGCTGGTTGAGCAACTTCATAATTGCGAGTGGGTCAAAGAACAATGTTGTAGAGTTAAAAAAAAAAAAAAGGAAGACAAAGAATTGACAGCAGATCCCTGGCAGAAAAACTGAAGGGAAATAGGCAGGAGGAGGGTATTATCATAAACATAAAATCTCTCCAAATAAACAGCCAAAACCCACTCTAGTGACTAAAAAAGTAAATTTCCACCCACTGGCACAGCATAATTCCAAGCTCTTCCTTAACTTGACAATATTCCAGGAATCTCATCTACAAATTCACAGGCAGATATAGTGGATTTTTAACACTATTTTTCATTATTCAGGTTCTGACTCCTCTATGTCTGCACCTAAAACCAACCTAAATATTAATAAGATGGTATTTAACAGGATGCAAGTCATATTACTTTTAAAAAAGAAAACCACATACATTTTCTAGTATTTTTCCTCACAGAAATCACCCACCTCCAAGATACACACCCAAGCTAACCTTACCAAGTAGCTTGTATTCAGATCTAACAACCTACAGAAGTTCATCTTACATACTTCAATTATTAAAGACTAGGTGTTCCGGACTCCGATTCAGAATAACAGAGCTGGAAGGGACTTCAGAGGACTTCTAGTTCAACCCCTTGTTCAAGCAGGAGAACCTATACCATTTCAGACAAATGGCTATCCAATCTTTCCTTGAAAACCTTCAGGGATGGAGTACCCACAACTTCCGAAGGCAAGTTGTTCCACTGGGTTAATTGTTCTAACTGTCAGGAAATTTCTTCTTAGTTTAGGTTGCTTCTCTCCTTGACTAGTTTCCGTCCATTCTCCCTTGCCTTGCCTTCTGGTGCTTTGGAAACTAGGTTGACCCGCTCTTCTTTGTGGCAGCCCCTCAAATATTGGAACAATATCATGTCGCCCCAAGTCCTTCTAGATGTACCAATTCTCCCAAGCATTCTTCATGTGTTACGGCCTCCAGCCCTCTTGTTGTGGCTTGCCAGTGGCCAGCGGAGCTGGCAGCAGATTCAGACAGTGTGGAGGTTGGGGAGGAACATGGGACAGTCCTGAAGTCTGGCGAAGGCTCTGATGAGGGCTCTGCAGTGGGCCAGGACTGTATGCCAGCTATCAGCAGCCTTCGGAGTCAGACATCAGTGAGGCAGACGAACAGCTGGAGCCTGTTCCCAGTGTGCGCATGTGCAGACTTACCAGATGAAAGGAACAGCTAAAGAACAAGGGTCGACTTGGAAGTAAGGCCACAGGTAGGCGATGAATGGCTCCTCCCATAGGAAATAAAAGAGGAGCAAAAGGGGAGTAGGCTTTTGCAGGAAACAATTCATTTGTTTGGTCCTTCAATGCAGAAGTATGAAGCTCTGTCCGTGAATCTCAGAGACTCTCTGCCAAGTCTTTCCTTGCACAGCACTACGTTTGGAAAATATTTACATGGCAGCTTTCCAAGCTAGATAGGGTCTGTGGTCATAAATTCTCCTTTGAAAGACTGGTTGCCAGGCCTTTGCCGAATGTGAATAAGAGGAATTCACATTCCTTTAATAAAAGGGGTTTCGTCGGGACCAGGATTCTGCTTGGTGCTTTTTGGGGAAGCCTAGGTCAGAATACCTTTAATCCTCTTCGTTGCTCTTTTCCAGAGTCCCAACATCTTTTTGATAACATTGTGTGACCAGGTGTGATGAGAGCAGGCCCACTTTTCAAAATATGCATCTTTGGGAATCATACTCATAACCCTGAATAAAACACTCCACCAATCCTTCATCTTTCGTGGCTTCCCCTACAGTGTCGTCCTTCCCACTTCAGAAGAAGACTTTTCATTGCATCTTTATTGCCGTTTCAGAATCAAGAATTCAGCCTCCTATAAATGAGAATAAGATTTGGAACTCGACAGAGAAGCTGCTTCATCAAGTTCACTTCTCAATTTTTTTCTCAATTTAGCACATCATGCCAAGGAATGATTTCTCAAGAACAACGGCTCTGTGGTTTTTGAGCATTAAACAATGTTTTGTTGACTGAAGACACAACACCATGCTAAAAGTTACATTATACTCACCAATTATACCTTTCAATAAAGAGGAACACTTGTTTGGAGAAAAGGGTTTTAAACAACTTTATGGCAGGCCTGAAGGCCCAATGCACAAGATGGCTTCTATAATCAAGATGGCCTCTTTGAGGGCCTCTATAATCAATTGATTCAATTCAATTTATTTGATTTGATTTGAACTATTTTATTTCTGATACGTTAAGTTAACATGGCTGTGAAGGTTGGACCATAAGGAAGGCTGAGCACCAAAGAATTGAGGCCTTTGAACTCTGGTGCTGGAGAAGACTCCTGCGAGTCCCTTGGACTGCAAGGCGATCAAACTGGTCAGTCCTAGAGGACATCAACCCTGACTGTTCTTTAGAAGGCCAGATCCTGAAGAGAAATTCAAATACTTTGGCCACTCAATGAGAAGGAAGTTCTCACTAGAGAACAGCCTTATGCTGGGAAAGATTGAGGACTAAAGAAGAAAGGGACGGCAGAGAATGAGGTGGCTGGATGGAGTCACTGAAGCAATAGGCATGAGCTTAAATGGACTTCAGGGGATGGTGGAGGACAGGAAGGCCTGGAGGAACGTTGTCCATGGGGTTGCGATGGGTCGGACACAAATTTGCAACTAACAACAACAAAGTTGTTTAGATCAATGTCGTGATCTAAAAAGAAGTTGGTTCTAATTAATTTTCCTTTTAACAACAGTCTAGTTCCAATTAATTAGAGGATATACGTTTTTGCAATTATCTCAAAGACAGGTGACTTTATTTATATGTAATTGATTAATTAATAAATGTAAAATGATAAGCCATAATTTTTAATTAATTGGTGACTTTTCAACTGTCACTCCAATTCTTGACAGAAGATATAGATATAGATATAGATATAGATATAGATATAGATATAGATATAGATATAGATAGATATAGATATAGATAGATATAGATATTTAATATGCAAAATTCTCCTGCTGCAGTGGTTCATTCTCTCTCTGATCCATTCCCTATTTTGTATTCACTACAGAGGGACTGAGAACTTTGAGATTTTGCTGGTCTTTAGTTCCTTTGAGTACCAGGACGCGGTGGCTCAGTAGCTAAGGCACTGAGCTTGTCGATCAAAAGGTCGGCAGTTCAGCGGTTCGAATCCCTAATGCTGCGTAATGGGGGAGTCCCCGTTACTTGTCCCAGCTTCTGCCAACCTAGCAGTTCGAAAGCACGTAAAAAATGCAAGTAGAAAAATAGAGACCACCTTTGGTGGGAAGGGAATAGCGTTCCGTGCGCCTCTGGCGTTTAGTCATGCCGGTCACATGACCACGGAGACGTTTTTGGACAGCGCTGGCTCTTCGGCTTTGAAACAGAGATGACTACGCCCCCTAGAGTCAGGAACAACTAGCACATATGTGCGAGGGGAACCTTTACCTTTACCTTTAGTTCCTTTGAGTAACTTAACCTCTCTCACGAAAATATACATTAAAACTTTGTGCGGCTGGCTCTACCTTTTCTATATTATCAGTTAGCAACTCGATCCGTGAATACATGCGATTGTTCAGAATAAAAGAAATCTATTTTTGTGCTAAATGTCAGCAATAATGATGATGCTCTTCTGAATCATTTCTTACCATTGTTTCCTAATTATAACAGGGATATAGTGAACTGTAGCGAGAATTCTTCCAACTTTAAGATATGAGGGGGGGGGGAAAGAAAAAAGAAAAAGAAGGATGGCAGGAGTATAAAGACACATTTAAGGCTTCCAAATCAAATCCAGGATTTGAGTTTAATTCAGAAAAGGAGACAATGGTTGCCAATGCTAAAAGTTAAAAAATATTTCAACTATGTTTGAAAGAGAAGCCCAAACCGCATAAGTTGCATTGTTTTTCAAGAACACGATCTTACTGAGAGATGCTAAATATATACATATATCGGTTTTGGAATGGATTTTACAATTGAAAAATTAGACTTAAAATTTTCCAGTGCTCCTTCCGGGAGACGTAGGCGGACTATGCAAGATGTATAGTAAATATTGGAGACTTAAAGGCTGGAGTAAGCATACGTGACTAACTCCTCTATTGGAAAGAGCCACATCTGTGCAACTGATTAGCCAAAACGGAGAGCACTTATACCTGAAAAGGATCCAGTCAGGGGTGGGCTGCTGGGGGTTCGCAGGGGTTCGGGAGAACCTCTAGCTAAGATTCTGTGCAGTTTAGAGAACCTCTAAATCACACTCCTGGCGGGCGCCGCTCACCCTGCCCCTCCCAGGAGTCCCCACATGGCCCATTTTGGATATAGGTAAGTGCAGTGCACGTGCAGAGGCTCAGGGAGGGCGAAAAACGGCCTACCGGAAGTTTGGGAAGGCTGGAAACAGTCCCATTTCCGGCCTCCAGAGGGCCTCCAGAGCCTGGGAAGGCCATTTTCGCCTCCCAGAGGCTCAAGGAAAGCTTCTGGAGCCTGGGGAGGGCAAAAACACCCCCCCCCCAGGAAGCCGACTAGGCCACACGCACACACCCCAGCAACCAGGCAAAGAACCCCTTGCTAAAATTTTTGAAGCCCACCCCTGGATTCAGTGGAAACTTTTCACAAAGTACGCTATCTAATTTTCATCTTGCACAGCTCCGGGGTGCTGCATGAAACTGAAGCATGTCCTGTTACAGTGAACATCTTCTGATCTTGGTTAAAACTAGTTAAAGGAACTTTTTCTTACATGTTCGTTTGGGACCATACGAACTTATTCCACCACGATACATTGGCTAAGCTTCTACAAAGTCCCGAGAGCTTTTGCCCTTTTTATACTCATTGTGAGATTCCCAAAGACTCTCGAGTACCTACAGATTAATCTGGAAAAATACTAAGTCCCTGATTCATGCTGGTTTTTCTTCTCTTAGTTATGCAGTGCCCGAGCCAGCTGTTTTCACTGAAAAGAAGTTGCTGACAAGCTGTACAGCTGTACTTTTCAGCTGACTTGCTGTGTGGTCGCAGGTGCTGGTCCGTAACATCAGAGTAGGCAAAACCAAAATGGAATCCAGAATGTTGTGGCCCGTCAGCGGCCAGCAGAGCTGCTGGCCGATTCAGACAATGGGAAGATTGGGGAGGAATATGAGCCAGTCCTGGAGTCTGGGGAAGGCTCTGATGAGGGCTCTGCATCGGAGGCAGAGAGGGGGCCATGACCATCTGACAGTTGTCAGCTGCCTTCGGAGTCAGACATCAGTGGGGCAGAAGAACAGCTGGAGCCTGTTCCTAGTGTGTGCATGCACAGAGCTGCCAGGAGATAGGAACAGCTAAGGAACAAGGGTCGACTCAGGAGTAAAGCCACAGGTGGATGATGAATGGCCCCTCCCATAGGGAATAAAGAGGAGCGAAAGGGGAGGGGAGTTTGCAGGAGACAATTAATTCGCTTAATTGGTCCATGACTCTCAGAGACTTCTTGCCAAGTTTTGAAGATACCGACCTGGCAGCTCTCTAAGCCAGATAAGGTTTGCGACTGTAAATTCTCCCTTGAAAGACTTTGCTGGATGTGAATGACAGGAATTCACAGTAACTTAATAAAAAGGGTTTTTTTTTTCGGGACAAGGAGTCTGCTTCATGCTCTTGGGAAGCCTAGATCAGAACACAGAACTAGTGGAGTTCATTCACTACATTCTATTTCCACGAAGAAAACAAGCAACAGAACTCATAAAAGTTTGATTCCCTTATTCATTCTGGACTCAAGCCTCATTCTGAACACAAAAACAGGGTAAGATTCTTAGCAATGATGGTTCCTTGGGAGTTTAAACTGGGTTAAGGGAGGAGCTTTGAACAAATCTTTGAATTAAAACCAATCCATCTGTTCTGGCTTGTGCTATGACGACGTTCTGATTTGGATCCATCTTCATATTTCTCATTTCTGTATTTTCCTGTCTTTCTGTATGAAGAAATTGACCTCAGTACACATTCTTTTTAGTTCTCAATACAGCGATAGGCTTTTAAAGACAGTTGTAATAAATACAATGTTTTATTTTATTTGTTTATCAAATTTATTGGCCATCTTATTCAGTGATGGGATTCTAAAATTTTTACTACCTCTTCTGTGGGCGTGGCTTGGTGGGCGTGGCATGGCTTGGTGGGCGTCTCAGTGGAAGGATACTATAAAATCTCCATTCCCTCCCCACTCCAGGGGAAGGATACTGCAAAAACCCCATTTCCTCCTGATCAGCTGGGACTCAAAAGGCAGAGAATAGATGGGGGCGAGGCCAGCCGGAGGTGGTATTTGGCGGTTCTCCAAACTACTCAAAATTTCCGCTACCAGTGTTCCAGAACTGTCCAGAACCGGCTGAAAACCACCTCTGATCTTACTGTAGGGTAACTCGGAGCAGCTTACAATATTAA
Source organism: Ahaetulla prasina (assembly GCF_028640845.1). NCBI lineage: Eukaryota > Metazoa > Chordata > Lepidosauria > Squamata > Colubridae > Ahaetulla > Ahaetulla prasina. The sequence continues at coordinate 12,340,946 of NC_080545.1, forward strand.
ACTAGACATGTTTTAAAAGAGTCGCGAAGGAGGGTTACAACCAGCACAAACTGCTATGTAAACTGAATAACAGACACTATTCTAATTAGGTATATTAACCCTTAGTTCTTTTTTTAAACAGAGGCATTTTATTTTCTATTGTATCATTCTTTACGGTTAGGCCTATAAATTACAGGAGCAATCAAGAACATCCACAGCAGATAAAAATCTTAAAACATTACCTGGAGCTTGTCGTACATATCCTTATGTGAAATTAATTTATCGTCTTTTTCTTTCAGGTAATTGGTTTCCAAAGTCCTGTGTTTTTCCAAAAGATCTTCTAACTCCTAAAAAAAATTGATGACTTATATTAAAGCATATTTCTTTTATAATTATCAGCTACACTGATAGGGTCCAACTTACAGAAGAGTATGCAAAATAACAAGAGTTAGAAGGGAGCTTCTAGGCTTCTAGTCTAACCCTCTACTCAACCAGGAAACCCTATACCATTCTAGACAGATATCTTTCCAGTCTCCTCTTTAAAATCTCCAGTGCTGGAGCACCTACAACTTTTGGAGGCAAGCCATTCCACTGATTAATTGTTCTCACTATCTAGAAATTTCTCCTAAGTTCTAGGTGGCTTCTCTCCTTGATTAGTTTCCATCTGTTACTTCTTGTCCTACATTCAGGTGGTTTGGAGAATAGATTGACTCCCTCTTCTTTGTGGAAGTCACCTTAGATATTGGAACACTGTTATCATGTTATTCCTAATTTTTCTTTTCATTGAACTAGACATTCCAATTCCTGCAACCATTCTTTGTATGCGTTATCCTCCTGTCCTCTAATCATTCTTGTTGCGCTTCTCGGTGTCAGGGTTTCAACGAAAGAAAACTTTCGTTCACCCCCAACGAAAGAAGACTACGAGGCTTGAAGTTCCTCAGAGTTCCATTTTATTAGAGATGTCATATTGGCACATCTGGGAAAACCCGAATCTGAAAGTTTCCAGGTTTTCCCCACCCAAAGGAAAGTCCAAGTCCCTGCCCAGCACCCACATGTCCATCACATGGTCCAATCAAGCACCATCTCAACTGGAGATGCCTCCCAGTTCCAGCCCTCCAGATACAGGGCAAGATGTCCTTGACTCTCTGAGAAAGGAATGTTGTTATGACTATATATCACCCCTGCTCCATACAATCTCCCCTCCCAGTTTCCCACAGCAATAAATATGGCAGGCCTGAAGGTCCAATGCAAAAGATGGCTTCCAAGCCTGACAATCTGCACTCTTTCTAGAGTCTCAATATCTCTTTTGTATCGTGGTGACCAGAACTGGGTGCAATATTTCAAGTGTTGTCTTTCCAGTGCCATGCAAAGCAGTACTAACACTTCACGGGATCTTGATTCTATTGTTGATGCAGCCTAGGAATGTGTTGGCTTTTTTTTTTTTTGGCATCTGCATCACACTGCTGGCTCAAACTTAAATAGTTGTTCACTATGACATCTAGATCCTTCTTACAGTTGCTGCTATTGAGCCAGGTACCGTACCTGTGCATTTGATTTTTCTTGCCTAAGGATTGGACCTTAATTTCACAACAGTGGTGCCTTTTGTTGGATACGGCTTGGTGTGCAAATCTGCCAAGATCCTTCTAGTAGAAACCTTCAAATTTCTGGGTTCTATCATATTGCAAGATCTCAAATGGACAGCTAACATCAAAAACATCATTAAAAAAGGACAACAAAGAATGTTCTTTCTGCGCCAACTCAGTAAGCTCAAACTGCCCAAGGAGCTGCTGATCCAATTCTACAGAGGAATTATTGAGTCTGTCATTTGCACCTCTATAACTGTCTGGTTCGGTTCTGCAACCCAACAAGAAAAACACAGACTTCAGAGGATAATTAGAACTGCAGAAAAAATAATTGCTACCAACCTGCCTTCCATTGAGGACCTGTATACTGCACGAATCAAGAAGAGGGCCGTGAAAATATTTGCAGATCCCTCGCATCCTGGACATAAACTGTTTCAACTCCTACCCTCAAAACGACGCTATAGAGCACTGCACACCAGAACAACTAGACACAAGAACAGTTTTTTCCCGAAGGCCATCACTCTGCTAAACAAATAATTCCCTCAACACTGTCAGACTATTTACTGAATCTGCACTACTATTAATCGTTTCATAGTTCCCATCACCAATCTCTTTCCACTTATGACTGTATGACTATAACTTGTTGCTGGCAATCCTTATGATTTATATTGATATATTGATCATCAATTGTGTTGTAAATGTTGTACCTTGATGAACGTATCTTTTCTTTTATGTACACTGAGAGCATACGCACCAAGACAAATTCCTTGTGTGTCCAATCACACTTGGCCAATAAAAATTCTATTCTATTCTATTCTATTCTAAACCTAAATGGAGTAATCAAAAATATCCTTTTCTCCCACACCTTGTTCGACAAAACACTCCTGGTTTACAGTCAAGATGCCAAAAGGAACAGAAGGAGGAAATGGGCTGGTGTTGTCACCATCTAGAAATCAGAAGTAGGGACCGATGGGCCCTTTACACCTTGTGGACTTCGACTCCCAGAATTCCTGAGCCAGCAGCATGGCATGGCAGGCTCAGGAATTCTGGGAGTCGAAGTCCACAAGTCGTAAAGGGGCCATCGTTCTCCACTCCTGCCTAGATCGACAACCACGCAGATACGAATGGAACATTTTGTAGACTGGTACACCTCACTATTCTGTAGCTGTACCTTTTTTATTCTAGCTTTTTCTTCATCTGCTGCTCGGAGTTTACTTTCCAGAGCTGAAAGGGTTTGTTGAAAATGCTTTTCAGAATCACTCGGTCTTGGTTTCGCATCAGTTTCGTCGTAATTGGCAGGTGCTCTTTCTAGACGTTCGGTCAACGGAGGATCGATGGATGAGGGAACCTATTTTATGGACGACACAGAATAGTGAGGTGTACAGGTGTCAGATTTAATCATGCGATGTTTAGACAGGAGAGATAGTCCCAAAATTGTAACCATTCGTTTAGTGGCTGTCTGAAGTTAGAACGACATTGAAAAAAATGGCTCTCCAATATCTCCTTGAAATATTGGGGCCTCTGGTGGCTCAGCGGACTAAGTCTGTCTGTTATTAACACAGCTGCTTGCAATTACTGCAAGTTCAAGTCCCACCAGGCCCAAGGTTGACTCAGCCTTCCATCCTTTATAAGGTAGGTAAAATGAGGACCCAGATTGTTGGGGGCAATAAATTGACTTTGTATATAATATACAAATAGGATGAAGACTATTGCTTAACACAATGTAAGCCGCCCTGAGTCTTCGGAGAAGGGCAGGATATAAATTCAAATTAAAAAAAAAAAAAAAAGCCGATAACCATGATAGCGAACCTATGCCCTCTCTGTGGGCACGTGAGCCATTGCCCAACTCAGCTCCACTAGCCAGCTGATTTGTCTCTAGCATGGGGGCAGGATGCATATGGGAGATGCGCGCGCATACACGGGGTTCACATGCGCGGGGACAGGGAATGGTGCGCCCCCCCACACCAAAATGGGCTGCGGGGGTGCAGCGCGCCCCTACGGCCCATTTTTGATCCCAGGAGGCTTCAGGGAGGCCTGCCAGGCCCAAAACGGGCCACGGGCGGTCATGCGTGCATGTGTGGGAAGAGGGAGGAGTACGGAGGGTTGTGTGCACATGCGTGGGGGCAGGGGGAGCGTGGGGGGAGTCACACATGCAAAAGCCCCCGCCCCCCCCCGTTTTTGGCACGCGATGTCAAAAAGGCGAGCCATCACTGGCCTATAGTGATGAAGCACCCACAACTTCCAGAGGCAAGTTCTTCCAGTGATTAATTGTTTTCACTGTGAGGAAATTTTTCCTTAGTTCCAGACTGGATCGTCCTCTCACGAGCTTCCAACAATTCCTTCTTGTCCTGCCTTCAAAGTGTTTTGCCGTTCTTCTCTGTAACAGTCCCTCGAGTACAGCTATCCTATCACCCCTAGTCCTTCTCTACTTAACAATTTATTTACAAATTGGTGGGTGTGTTTTAAAAAGTATTGTTTCATGCAATAAAAAAATAACCATAAAATTCATTTTACCTGCTCTTGAAGATCAGCTTCGCTTAAAGTATTGGGTGATAGTTGAGGGTCTGCCGGTACATTAGCCGGAGTTTGTTTCGAAAGTAGCTCGGCAGGAACCGTTGCTGGTACAAGAATTTCAGGCACTATTGGTAAAAACAAGGAAGAGAAAGGAATGCAAGGGAAAGGAAAAAGAAATTCAATAAGACATCTGTTTTTTTAAAAAAAGCTTGTATCTTTCTGCAAAAGCTAAAAATAACAACTTGGTGTACTAGCCAAAGGAATTCAACAAATTACCATGGATTACAATATAAATAAAACACAAATTTGCTTACTAAAATTGCTTCGAGAAAATTTAGGACGTTCGTCCTGCATGTCTTTACTTACCAAAAATAGTTTACCGTTTACACTTGCTTACACACATACATACACACAAACACACACACACACGTGTCATGTAAAGAAATATGCATTTCTTTTTTTTTAATAAAATAGTACCAATTCTCATAAATTTCCCTGATGTAAGAGAACATAAGAGCATGCGAACATCGCGAGGGAACGTTTCAAGTTGTTTTCTTTGTAAAAAGAGTTTGCCATAAATATTCCCAAATACAAATTTACGTATTTTTATGCACATATTTTGGCGAGAACGTGAGAGGAATAGAAAAACGCTACAGAAAAATAATAATTGATTATTTTAAACGATCCTAGTCGATACATTGAAAAATATATTTTTTAAAAAATTGCTTTAAAAAAAAATCAAAGCAGAAAGGATAATGGAAGCAAAATGAATGTATAGCAAGAATTCTATATATTCTGCAGTTATACTGATTTGGAAAATGGCTTAGGCAAGGTGCCAAACAGATATTGCTTAATTGGCGTCTGCCTATCCAGCACAACCTGGAGTGAATTTGCACAAGGTTTAAGGTTTTTTTTCCACATTCTATACAGACAGAAGGATAAAATTGCACTATGGTAAATCCAAAGCTCAAATCTCCATTCCTTCTCAGAATCAGACATGTAATTCTTGACTTCTTCTCCACTCTACAACTTCTCACTAGGTTGTTCGCAACATCTCGCTAAATTGTTATAAAGATTATCCAGTAAGGCGTCTTGAGAACCCCAAGACAAATACTGTATAATTTTATACTTATGAGGAAAATATACTGTAATAACCTTTATTACAAGACGCTACTGGTTGGAAACAATATTTTATTAAAGCATTTTATAAGCATGAGAATTTCGCTTTCCTTCTGAAATGTTCAAGATGATTGAATCCCATTTTCATGGGATTATTCCAATCAGTTACAGCAGGGGTGAAATGCTCCCGGTTCGGACCGGACCGGCTCGCCCAATCAGGTAGCAATCTTGGCCGATGGTTCGGAGAACTGGTAGCAATCACGGTGTGAAGCTCCGCCCACCGGCCCGGCTGTCGATACTTCCTGGTTTTAACCAGGAAGTAACGTGTTTTGTACCTTCTCCACGTGCGCAGAAAGGTTTTGCGCATGCACAGAGGGCGTGTGCATGCATGAGACACGCAGGGCGCGTGAACTTCCGAAGCGGTAAGGCAGGTAAGTAGATTTCACCCCTGAGTTACACTGAAGAAACTCAAAGCTTTAGAAACTAAAGAAAGGTCAAAACATCTTTTTCAAGCTGGAAAATTCTGGAAGTTGAAGTTCTCTCCACCTTAAAGTTGCCAAGTTGGAAAAACACTGGCAGAGATGCTTCTGCTATACGAAGTAAACTAATATATCTCCATCATAGTGTATATGTCTGTGTATGTGAATATGAAATAAAAGGAAGGACTAATGTACCTTAATGTCAGGCGCAAAAGTATCAGGACCACACATGAAGTCGCCACTATGTTTTTGGGTTTTTTTGCTCAGGCCTATTCAGAATCTACTCATCTCATGGTCAGCACTAAAACTCTGGTTTCTCTTCAGATCGTGTAAATCTTTTGCCTTTTACTAAATCAGAGTTAACGGAATTCAAGAGTGATGTTGTGTCTGCGGCCCCCGAGTTGGGCCCCCTGCCAGAAAGTGACTTGGAAAGTGAGGGGGAAGAGCCATCAAGACTTATCTCGGGAGCACCGGCTTCCCTGGATCAGCTCCAGGAGCCAGAGGCAGGCCAGGTGGAGGAGACAATGAGGCCTCTGTCCCCTGACTCTTTCCCCCTCCAGGCCACGCCTCCAGACCCAGCTGATGGCAATCAGGCCTGGCTGGACCCTAGGTTTCGTAGGCAGGAGAGGCGGGAACAACAGAAGCAGGGGTGGGGCAGGCCTAGGAAGTGCTGAGTCATGGAGCCACACCCCACAGGATATAAAAGCAGCAAGGGCTGCTATGCCTCTTCGTAGCAGGCAAATCAACTGCTTAACTAGAGCTGAAGTACTGTTTGTTGACTCATCGGCATCAAGGGAGATAACAGAGACACTTGGCAGACGCTCGCTAGTTTGCTGCCAGAGCTGATGTTGCCGGCTAATTAAGTCATCGCTCGGACGGAGGCGAGTGGGACAGAACAAGTGGCTGGATTTCGCTTGTGGGAATGTAATGATTCCAGACTGATTCCTCTCTTAACACCACCCCCAGTAGTCAGAAAAAAACTCATACGAAGACCCACACCCACACACAAATTACCAGTATTTCTCTATTTACCTGTGGAAAATGCCGCCCAAGGAATAGCGGGAGATGTTGTCTGGGGTTCACCGTTTCCATCTTTAAAAAAAATGTCTGCAGCCTGAAAGTGCAAGGCATATTGTTAAACTAAAGACAACATTTTCTGCTCCATTATTAATTTGAACCAGTGCCACTCCATTTCCAGTTTGGTGTCCGGTGTGTTTAGCCTCACTTCCGAGGGGAGCTTCACAACATAAACGGGAATGAGAATTTATTTAATTGTACTTGGAGTAGAACTAAATCAAATCTAGGGGTTTTTTTTCCCCTCAGACTATTTACGTTTTGCAATGTAGGCCTTACATGTGGCCTTCGGCTCCCCAGATGCTGGTCATGGCTATTTCATGGCACCATTTTTATATGATTTTTGGTAGAAAGGCATTTTCATGCTATTTTAACTTTGGTTAAGACTGCAGTTTAGTTGGTCTTGTAATCCGTGTATTTATCTTTTAAGGAGCGTATTCATCAATAATATGATGCTAGAGGAAAACAGTCACATCAAAATCTGCCTGGCGCCTTCAACAAATGAATTATATAGCACAGTATAGTATAGGGACACAGTGGCTCAGGGGCTAAGACAGCTGAGCTTGTTGACTGAAAGGTCGGCAGTTCGGCAGTTCGAATCCCTAGTGCTGCTGTGTAACGGGGTGAGCTCCCGTTACTTGTCCCAGCTTCTACCAACCTAGCAGTTTCGAAAGCACATAAAAATGCAAGTAGAAAAAATAGGGACCACCTTTGGTGGGAAGGTAACAGCGTTCCGTGTGCCTTTGGCGTTGAGTCATGCCGGCCACATGACCACGGAGATGTCTTCGGACAGCGCTGGCTCTTTGGCTTTGAAATGGAGATGAGCACCACCTCCTAGAGTCGGCACGTATGTGCAAGGGGAACCTTTACCTTTTATAGTATAGAATCAAATACTGTGACATCTTCCACCTGTTTTACTAGACACTTACAGATTAGAGTTGGAAGGGACCTTGGAGGTCTTCTAGTCCAACCCACTCCTCCAGCAGAAGATCCATGATGGCAAGCCTATGGCACGCCGAGCCCTCTTTATGGGCATGCACAGCAGCCAATTGGTCTTTGGGTTTCTAGCGCTCTGGTGCGCATGTGCACTTTCCAGTTTGGGCACTTGGTGTCGAAAAGGTTCGTCATCACTGTCCTATACCATTCCAGACAAGTGGCTGTCCAGTCTCTTCTTGAAAGCCTCCAGTTTTGGAGCAGCCACAACTTCTGGAGGCAAGCCGTTCCACGGGTTAATTGTTCTCACCGTTAGGAAAATTTCTCCTTCGTTCTAGGTTGCTTCTCTCCTTGATTACTAGTGCGTGAGCATTTGAAAGCAGACTGTTGCTTTATCCTGATTGGCTGTTTATTTATGCCAAAAATATTTTCTTATATAAAAATGTGAAGTTTGGCATAACTTTATATTAAACATTGGCCCAACGGTCAGGAAATTCACTCTCTTGGCATGGCTCCCCCCCCCCCAAACCGGTATAAACCAGCTTCCTGTATTCCTAAATTTTGGCACTCTTGTTAGGAAAAACGGAATTGGGGGGGAGGGATGAAATGCCACCCCCACAAAAAAATGTGGCACCGGTGACTTTATAGCATGCAATCAACCGGACCCAATTTCCTTCCACGGCCAGGATTTCAGACTATGAATGATTTAAGAAGACCTCCTTCAAGGAAAATACCATCCTATCAGGATGCAGAGCTCTGGGACTCTGACAAAATAGGTCACTTTTAAAAACACAAGAATAAGCCAATTTGGTAAAGAGGGGGAACAAATATAAGCTAGCCTGCAAAAGCAATCAAAAGATTGAAGCTAAAGAATCCTCCAATGTGCTAAACATTTATAGTCCAGTTCTGAACATTTTAGAGAAGTGTTACCTATTGATATTCAGGGAAGTATTTGAATGTCCCGGGCATTTCAAGTGTAAATTGTGTTTTCTTGACCTTCTTAATAGAATAGAATAGAATTCTTTATTGGCCAAGTGTGATTGGACACACAAGGAATTTCTATTTGATGCATATGCTCTCAGTGTGTATAAAAAGACAAGATACATTCGTCAAGAATCATAAGGTACAACACTTAATGATAGTCATGGGGTAGAATTAAACAATCAAATCATACTAGGAAACAATATCAGTATAAATCGTAAGGATACAAGCAACAAAGTTACAGTCATGCAGTCATAGGTGGAAGGAGATGGGTGGTGGGAACGATGAGAAGATTAATAGTAATGGTAATGCAGACTTAGTGAATGGTTTCACAGTGCTGAGGGAATTATTTGTTTAGCAGAGTGATGGCGTTCGGGGAAAAACTGTTCTTGTGTCTAGTTATTCTGGTGTGCGGTGCTCTATAGGGTCGTTTTGAGGGTAGGAGTTGAAACAGTTTATGTCCAGGATGCGAGGGGTCTGTAGATATTTTCACAGCCTTCTTTTTGACTCATGCAGTATACAAGTCCTCAATGGAAGGCAGGTTGGTAGCCATTGTTTTTTCTGCAGTTCTAATTATCCTCTGAAGTGTGTGTCTGTCTTGTTAGGTTACAGAACCAAACCAGACAGTTATAGAGATGCCGATGACAGACTCAATAATACCAACAACTAATAAAACCATAATTAAGTTGCATAAATTAGAAACTGGCACATTACAGATGACTGAATAATTATTGCGTAACTATCAATCGCTCTGCTTTCGAATTTTGAATGTTTAGAGTGTCCTACATAGCTTTGATTATTGAAAATACCATGGGCAAACATTTGACTATTCCTATTTTCCATACCTCAAATCCTCCAAAGTAGTCATCATCCATTTTTCAGGAACACCTAGAGAACAAAAACACAGTAAGAATTAATGTCTCCTTTCTATTCATAATTTATGTTCTTTTATCTAACATAAATTTGCAACAGAACTAGTTGTTATGGTCCGGCAGCGGCCTGCAGAGCTGGCAGCAGAGTCGGCCAGTGAGGAGGCTGGGGTGGAACATGGGCCAGTCCTGGAGTCCGGGAAAGGCTTAGGCGAGGGCTCTGCATCGAAGGCAGAGAAAGGGCCACCTGGGAGGTACGTGCTGCCTCCGGAGTCGGACCTCAGCGAGGCAGAGGAACAGGGGGCGCCTGTTCCCAGTGCGCATATGCACAGAGCTGCCAGAAGGCAAGAACGGCTAAAACAAAAGGGGTGACTTGGGAGTAAGGCTTGGAGATGATTGGCCCCTCCCATAAGAATTAAAAGAGGAGCAAAAGGAGGTGGGTCTTTGCAGGAAGCAACTGTTGTTAATTCTGTGCAGTTTAAAGTCTGAAGCTCTGTTTGATTCCGGACTCCGTGTGGCTTTGCCAATTAGGTCTTTGGCAGCGTGTCAAGGGAGATAAAGGTGGGTGATTATCCCAAAGAACTTCTCCTGAAGGACTTTTTATAACTAATCGGGACTCAGCTGTGAATGAACAGAATTCACAGCTGTTGCAGTAAAAGAGGTTTTTGGGATTACTCGTGTCTAGGTCAGAACAGGAGTTTGACTCGTCTATTACAGCTGCCTTCAAAATCTAGATTTAATAGTTAACAATACAGTTACTAATGAAGTACAGAATTGGGACAAATTAGACCCTCAATATAAAGATATATTGCTAGGTTTAAAAAAAAATCAGGGGACTAGGATGGGTTTAGTATGTTGAATGAAAAATATAGAACACCACTTTTCTCTTCAAGTACACGTACTCCTCGAGTTATGACCACAATTGAACCCAAGATTTATGTTACTAAGTGAGACATTTGTTAAGTGAGTTTTTCCCCCGTTTTACGACCTTTCTTGCCCCAGCTGGTAAGCGAATCACTGCAGTTGTTGACTTAATAACCTGGTTATTAAGTGAATCTGGTTTCCCCATTGACTTTGTTTGTCAGAAAGTCGCAAAAGGAGATCACATGAGATAACAGTAACAGAGTTGGAAGGGACCTTGGAGGTCATCTAGTCCAAACCCCTGCTCACGCAGGAGACCTGTACTAGGGATTCGAACCGCTAAACTGCCGACCTTTCTGATTGACAAGCTCAGTGTCTTAGCCACTGAGCCCCCTCGGGACATTGCAACCGTCATAAATACGAACCAGTTTCCAAGCATCTGAATTTTAATCATGTCATCATAGGGATGCTGCAATGGCCATAGGTGTGAAAAATGGTCGTAAGTCACTTTGTACAGTGCTATTGTAACTGAACAGTTAACCATCGTAAGATGAGGACTACCTGTACTTAGTTGCTAAATGAAAGGTGGTTGTAAATCAAGAATTATCTGTTTCTGGTAAATTTTCATTTTTCTTATCTAAAATAAGAATTTTACTCAAATTTTTTAACACATACAACAGCCATAAGGCAAGCAGGTGACACGAAGTAGCAAAGTTTGCAAATTTTAAATACGTAATAAAGAAGAGTCAAGAATAAACAGAATATCGTACAAAAGAGAATAAGGAAAACCAACACAATCCCAAATATCTTTATCACTTCCTATATGTATTTGTATAAACCTTTTTTGACTAATAAAAACTTTTTGAACAAAAAAAAAAAAAAAAAAAAAAAGAATTATCTGTTTCTTTGGTTGCTGACAAAATGTAAATGCCTACTGAATTCAGCTTGGCTCCTGGTGACTGCATCTATGCTCCCCCGGCTGTAGAAACTAACTGAGTGACTACCAGGGATGAAATTCAGCAGGTTCTGACAGGTTCTGGCGAACCGGTAGCGGAAATTTTGAGCAGTTCGGAGAACCGGCAAATACCACCTCTGGCTTGCCCCAGAATGGGGTGGGAATGGAGATTTTGCAATATCCTACCCCTGGAGTGGAGTGGGAATGGAGATTTTGCATTATCGTTCCCCTGCCACGCCCACCAAGCCACGCCCACAGAATGGGTAGTAAAAAAAATTGGATTTCACCACTGGTGACTCCTATCTATTGGATCAAACTATACTACGGGTTATTGCTGTGGGAAAAAAATGCGTACAGCGCCTCTACTCTTGGAGGAAAGGCAGGGTACAAATCTAGTGGAGACATAAAATTAAAACTACCTAATTTGAAAGTGCATCCACCTGTTCAGAAAAATAGGTAACGGTACACAACATTCTAGGTAGATTAATAGGGTGAAAAGAACAATCTCATAACTACGCTTTCCTATAACAGTTAGCTTGTGTTTATTCAGGAGTTCTATGGAAGATATATTTAAATAAGCAATTTCCTGCCAGCTGCCCGTTTATACAAACACAGAAATATTCCTTCAAAATTCCAGATGTGCAAATCATTCTTAAAATAATGCCTAGCCCTTATTGAGCGAAGGAAAATAGATGCTTATTCCTTTTTCAGAACCTAAACTTTCTTGATTTGTTAATTACTGCGAAATGTATTTTTCATGCTCAAATGCCAAGGGGATTCAATAATAGTAGGTGGCCTGCTGTTATGAAGCTTTACAAAAAAGTCAATCATGGTAATAACCTTGTAAAGTAAAGGTTCCCCTCGCACATACGTGCTAGTCGTTGCCGACTCTAGGGGGCGGTGCTCATCTCCGTTTCAAAGCCGAAGAGCCAGCGCTGTCCGAAGACGTCTCCGTGGTCATGTGGCTGGCATGACTCAATGCCAAAGGCGCACGGAACGCTGTAATCTTCCCACCAAAGGTGGTCCCTATTTTTCTATTTGCATTTCTACATGCTTTCGAAACTGCTAGGTTGGCAGAAGCTGGGACCAGGAACGGGAGCTCACCCCGTTACACGGCAGCACTAGGGATTCGAACCGCCGAGTTGCCGACCTTTCGATCGACAAGCTCAACGTCCTAGCCCCTGAGCCGCCGCGTAAAATTAACTCAGACAAATTAACTCTGACAAAGATATATGTTACTAACGTGCCGTAGATTTCAAAATATCAGTAATTTCAAAAAATTTAATTGTTGACTCACTGAAGGTTGGTGAGTGCAGGAGGGGACCTCATCTCTCAGCCCCCACCCAAGTGAACAAGCAATGGAACATCCAGAGGGATGCCTCTTAGTCTGCCCTGATGATGCTACCTAGTTCGGTAATGAAACGTCTGCAAGAAAACAACCCAGCTCAGAGAGCACTAAGCTACAAGTATTCTCCTCTATCGGTGCCTCTTAGTGTTTCACAGTCCTGAACAGGCTATTTGGTCAGACAGTTTGGAAAAAGAGGTAGATAACTAAGAGACAATACAACTGTTACCCTGCCAGCAGTGTCCTGCAGCTGCCAAAAAAAGCCAATGCAGTCCTAGGCTGCATCAACAGAACAGCATCAAGACAACGAGAAGTAATAGTACCATGGCTAGTCCAGTGAAGAGAAGGACCAGGGGAGACATGATAGCAGTCTTCCAATATTTGAAGGACTGCCACAGAGAGGACGAAGGGGTCAAGCTATTTTCCAAAGCACCCGAAGGCCAGACAAGAAATAATGGATGGAAACTGATCAAGGAGAGATTCAACCTGGAAATAAGGAGACATTTTCTGACAGTGAGACCTTTAGACTGCACTGGTGAGACCACACTTGGAATACTGCATCCAATTCTCGTCACCACAATACAAAGAAGATGTTGAGAGCCTGGAAAGTGTGCAGAGAAGAACAACTAAGATGATTAAGAGTGTGGAGGCTAAATTGTATGACAAATGGTTGAGGGACCTAGATATGTCTAGCCTACTGAAAAGAACAACGAGGAAGGATATCGTAGCTGTCTTCCAGTGTTTAAGGAGCTGCCACAGAAAAGAGGGGATTGATTTATTCTCTAGGACAGTGATGGCACACATGCAGGGGTGAAATCCTACCGGTTCAGACTGGTTCGGACCAGTTTGGGATTATGGGCATCAGTTTGCTGAACAGGTAGTAATTACCACTCCTTAGCCCCACCCACACCTGGCCGGTCACGGCTCACCTCTTCCGGCTGCTTGATATTCCACAAAATTCAATGTTGAGTAATGGGTTGAGATAGAAGACCTCCGAGGTCCCTCCCAGCCCTATGATTCTATGATACTATCTCCAAATATTTTCAGGACAGCCAGACTAATAGCAAATATATATTTTCTGTTGCTCCAAGGTAGAATATCAATGAAATCAGTTTTTGAATAGTGATTATTTTGGGAATAAAATGATACTTTATGAGCCGCAATGTTTAGAGTGCAGTACTGCAGGTCTAGTTCTGCTGCCTAACGGCTGCCTGCAATTTGGCAGTTTGAATCTCACCAGGCTCAAGATTGACTCAGCCTTCCATCCTTCCAAGGTGGGTAAAATGAGGACCCAGATTGTTGGGGGCAATATGCTGACTCAGTAAACCACTTAGAGAGGGCTGTAAAGTGATATTGTTCTGTCCTCCTCCGCCTCCGTCCGAATGATGGCTTAATTAGCTGGCACTATCAGCTCTGGCGGCAAAAGAGACAGCGTCTGCCAAGAGCCCTCGTTATCTTCCATGACGCTGGTGAGTCACAAACTTCAGCTCTAGTCAATCAGTGGATTTGCCTGTTACAAAGAGACATACCAGCTCTCGCTGCCTTTAATATCCTGTGGGGTGTGGCTCCATGACTCAGCACTTCCTAGGCCTGCCCCACCCTTGCCTCTGTTGTTCCCTCCTCTCCTGCCTACAAAACCTAGGATTCAACCAAGCCTGATTGCTGTCAGCTGGGTCTGCAGGCGTGGCCTGGGGGGGAAGAGTCAGGGGACAGAGGCCTCGTTATCTCTTCCACTTGGCCTGCCTCTGGCTCCTGGAGCTGATCCAGGGAAGCCGATGCTCCCGAGGTAAGTCCTGACGGCCCTTCCCCCTCACTGTCCAAGTCACTTTCTGGCAGTAGGCCCGCTCCAAGTCAGTTTCTGGCAGGAAGGCCGGATTGGGGGGGCGCAGACACAGATATATAAGTCTTAAGTCCTACCCTGTTTCCCCCAAAATAAGACATCCCCTAATAATAAGCCCAATCAGGCTTTTGAGTACATGGCAATAAGGACAAGCACTTATTTCAGGGTTCAAAAAAAAATAAGTCAGGGTCTTATTTTCCCTCCAAGACGGAGTGGCTGTGGATGCCGGCACCCCGGTACAGTCAGCTGCAGCCGCAGCTGGCTGTCGGGGGCGAGTTATTAGCCCCAATGGAAAGGGTGCGCAACTTGGGCGTCCTCCTGGATGGGCGGCTGTCGTTTGACGATCATTTGGCGGCCGTCTCCAGGAGGGCTTTTTACCAAGTACGCTTGGTTCGCCAGTTGCGCCCCTTCCTTGACCGGGATGCCTTATGCACGGTCACTCACGCTCTTGTCACTTCCCGTTTGGATTATTGCAATGCTCTCTACATGGGGCTGCCCTTGAAGTGCACCCGGAGGCTGCAGCTAGTCCAGAATGCAGCTGCGCGGGTAATAGTGGGAGCAACTCGTTGCTCCCATATAACACCGATCCTGCGCGGCTTGCACTGGCTTCCTGTGGTCTTTCGGGTGCGCTTTAAGATTTTGGTTACCACCTTCAAAGCGCTCCATGGCTTAGGGCCCGGGTACTTACGGGACCGCCTGCTGCTACCTAATGCTTCCCACCGACCCGTACGCTCACACAGAGAGACCTACATACAAACACCCGCGAAAACCTCAGAAAACAAATATATATATATATATATATATATATATATATATATATATATATATATACACATATATATATATATATATGTGTGTGTGTATATGAAATGGCAATGTATGAAAGAAAATGAATAGTTAGAAGGATAGATAGGATAGAAAAAAGAAATAAGAGAGAATGGGACAAAAAAGAAAAGTACAATTAAAAGAAACGAGAGGGGAAATAAGGATGTAAAAATGAGAAGAATAAGGAAACGAAGCTGATGTAAAGAAGGAATATATGCTTTATGTCAATGTATGTTATGTATTGTTGTTCTTTTTTGTTAAAAAAATAATATATATATATATCTAAAAGATGAAGCAATAAAAAAGCATTAAAAGAAAGAACACGATAATGTTTCTCAGGTAAATACTGTTTTCTTCTCTTCATCCCTAACTCTACGGATTTCAGTCTTAAGATGTTGCTCACTTTTAAAAAAAAAATTTGCAGAGGTAAAGGGAAATGCACAGCTACCTTTTTTTTCAAAACAGGCTAATTTGTTAATGTAGATAACCATCTCCATGTCTCCAAATGGCACGAAGATTATGATGAAACTCAAGAGCGCATTTTTTTTTTATTTTCAGCAACGCAAAACGAGAGACGAACATGGGGAAAAAATCAGAATTGCCTAGTCTAAAGTGACTTCGAGCAAGCTATCCTTCATCCCTTTACCAACTCCAGATGTTCCATAATTATTTACAGCTTAGGCTGGCTAAATATAGATCTAAATGTTATTTTGTGCGATTTGACATACATACATTAAAAAAAAAGAAAGAAAAAAATATCCCCCCCCCCCAAGACTTTTAAATGCTACAATTAATTTTAAGGGATATAAACTACAAGTGAAATAACTCTCAGTGACAGCAAACGTCTGCTTATTATAAAGCGACTTAATAAAGAATGATTGCAACACAGCAACAAAAGAAAGTTCTCGTTATAAATATGCTGATTTATACTTTGATATTTTTGAGATGGTTTTTTCCCCCCATTTTTGAAATATTTTAGGCAGGAGAACCAAAAGAGATCAACAACAAGAAACAGAAGTTTTTAAAACCAATCATCGGTCAATCGTAGCATATATATCACAGAAATGCATATTTATTTTATTTTATTTTATTTTAAAAAAAACAGCATTCCCCCCCCCCCATTTTCTCTATTTTACCAGATCTTAATCTTAATCCGCAGAATGTAAATGTTCCCTCCCAACAAGCTACGGCATTAATCTTCTTTCCCTTTTAAAAAACGATACCAAAATATATCTTGAATCGTGGACGCACGTGTACAACATGTTAAAATATTTCAATTTCCGAATTGGAACAAAAAAAAAATCACACAATTCTGGAAACATGATTGCTTCCTGAACTGCACAATTACCCTGACAACAAATAAAGAAAAAAACACATGCCAGCATGAATTTCTTCGTATCTTAGAGCAAGGCGAGTTTTGCAACTGCGTGAAATTAAGATCCAACATCACCAGGGATATTTTTCCTTAGCCCATGTTCTTAACGGCATCTCTAAACAGTAAATAGTCAAGCTTGATTTTATCCACTCATTGGAGTGGTTTGGTTTCCTTTACACACTTATGCACTTGGGGAAAAAAACAATTGCTACCAACCTGCCTTCCATTGAGGACTTGTATACTGCACGAGTCAAAAAGAAGGCTGTGAAAATATCTACAGACCCCTCGCATCCTGGACATAAACTGTTTCAACTCCTACTCTCAAAACGATGCTATAGAGCACTGCACACCAGGACAACTAGACACAAGAACAGTTTTTTCCCGAATGCCATCACTCTGCTAAACAATTAATTCCCACAACACTGTCAATTAATTCACTAAAACTGTATTACTATTATTCTTCTCTTCCTTACTAGTATCTATCTCTTCCCACTTATGACTATACAACCATGTTGCTTGTATCTTTACGATTTATATTATTTTATTTAGTTTCCTAGTATGATTTGATTGCTTATTTCATATCCTATGACTACCACTAAGTGTTGTATCTTATGATTCTTGATGAATGTATTTTTTTATGTACACTGAGAGCATATGCACCGAAGACAAATTCCTTGTGTGTCCAATCACACTTGGCCAATAAAGAATTCTATTCTATTCTATTCTATTCTATTCTATTCTATTCTATTCTATTCTATTCTTATTCTTCTTATTCTTATTCTATTCTTGAAAAGAAGGACTAGGGGTGACATGATAGCAGTGTTCCAATATCTCAGAGGTTGCCACAAACAAGAAAGAGTCAGGCTATTCTCCAAAGCACCTGAGAGCAGGACAAGAAGCAATGGGTGGAAACTAATCAAGGAGAGAAGCAACTTAGAAATTTCCTGATAGTTAGAACAATTTTTCAGTGGAACAACATGCCTGCAGAAGCTGTGAATGCTCCAACACTGGAAGTTTTTAAGATGTTGGATAACCATTTGTCTGAAGTGGTGTAGGGTTTCCTGCCTAAGCAGGGGGTTGGACTAGAAGACCTCCAAGGTCCCTTCCAACCCTCTTATTCTATTCTGCTACAACAACTGCATCAGATCGTCGAGAGTCACTGCAAGTTAAATCAGTTTGCTGCTAGCTTGCTCTAACAACTCCTGATCTGAAGGGAAAAAGGTACCTGTGAAGTCCTGAAGTTTATTTATTTTTTTTTCTTTCTTTAATGTTCGCCTTGAACATGTGATCTCAAAATCTGTGGAGCTAGGCAGGGGAGGAGCCTTGCAAATAAAACATATCAGATTAGGCCAAATCTAGTGGAACAGGTTGAACCAGTCAAGTCCCGTCCATTACATCATCTCACTCAATCAGACCACCCACAAGTATATCAAGTCATGTTTAGGCAGTTTGCAAATGGCTTCTTCTTACTGAGATTGTGCAGACTGTTGACAACACACTCGGACCAAAACTGGGGAAAGGGTCATCTTAGAACACGGGTGACAAACTCAAGGCCCGTGGGCTGGATGGGGGCCAAGATGGGAATGTGAAGAGGAAACATGCTGTTGTGTCTTGCCCGCTCTCACCGCAGCCGGGATCTTCTTATCTGCTTCCGAACGCTGAAGAATGTCCTAGTATGCCTCCCGGCCCCAGCCCTGGCTCCAGGCCCAGACAGGCTGAGGAGGAGGGGGCACCTCCCGGCCCCAGCCCTGGCTCCATGCCCAGGCAAACGGAGCAACTAGACCCCTCCCCCTCCCCCACAGCATGTGAGCCTGAGGGAGGTTTATTACCAACAGCTGCCGACTGGAGTGACCCTCGCTTCAGAAGAATTGATAGGCGGCGGCGTCAGAAGGAAGGGAGGGGCAGGCCTGGATAAGTGCTGAGTCATGGAGCCACACCCCATGGCCTATATAAAGGATCTGCTTTCTGGCAGTCTCTGAGTCAGGCAAAGTCGAACATATCTTGCTGAAGTCACTTTCTGGTCTCCTGCCTGCCTTGAGGACTTTGCTAGGACTTTGGCAGAGCTGCAGAGGCACGCCTGATTCGGATTTCCCTGACCCGGCCGTCAGCGGAGGAGTGGGACATGACACATGCCAGCTATTTGGGAAGTGGTGTCAAGCTAGACATGGCCACCCAGTTGGCCACACCCGTCCAATGGGCCACACCCAGCCGGCTCCCCAAGGTCAATCACAGCCCTGATGCGGCTCTCAATGAAATTGAGTTTGACACCCCTGACTTAGAACATAACGTAAAGGTAAAGGTTCCCCTCGCACATATGTGCTAGTCGTTCCCAACTTTAGGGGGCGGTGCTCATCTCCGTTTCAAAGCCGAAGAGCCAGCGCTGTCCGAAGATGTCTCTGTGGTCATGTGGCCGGCATGACTCAACTCCAAAGACACACGGAACGCTGTTACCTTCCCACCAAAGGTGGTCCCTATTCTTCTACTTGCATTTTTTTTACGTGCTTTCGAACTGCTAGGTTGGCAGAAGCTGGGATAAGGAACGGGAGCTCACCCCATTACACGGCACTAGGGATTCGAACTGCTGAACTGCCGACCTTTCAATCGACAAGCTCAGCAACTTAGCCACTGAGCCATATCTTAGAACATAACTGCAGTCAAAGGAGGCAATAAAACTGCACAAGAGCTTGGTCTTAAATGACTCTACCCCTCCCAGGTACTGAATTAAAAAAAAATCAAGGACTCATCAAGAGGAGAGGCTAAGGATGACACACAGTTGCATCCTCCAGGTTTGGAAAATATGTAAGAAGGTAATAAGGGCCCCCTCAAAGCAGAATGATCGGAATCCCGTCTGAATTAGGCATGATGACAGATGTGCTCTGAAGAACATCTGTACGTGAGTGGCAGTGAAGAATATAATTACACCAATTTTTTCTTGAGGTGGACCGACTTCAAAGGCTGATCAAGGAATGCGTTTCCTATCGTTGGAAAAATCATTTTCAAGCTATGGTTGGACAAACTAATAAACAGCAGAGCTGGGTTTTCTTTTATTGGAGATCATCGTTCCTTCTTTCTTTAATTTGTTTTATTATATAAAATATAAAGAAAAACCAAACGGGAATAGGAAATTAAAGGAAGGAAAAGAAACGAGAAAAAGAGAGTGTGAGGTACAAGGGGGGGGGGAAAGTGGGGGCGGAAATGCATTGACTTCTGACTCTTTTTAGCACAATACAAAATAAAAACACTCCAACTTTTTGCTTTTACACATGAATATATAACTAGCCATTTCTATAACGGCAAACTTTTCTGATCAACAAAGTCAAAGTTTCATTTTTTTTCCATTACGAACACAAAATCCAGAAGTGATATCCAAATGAAATAAGTCATCAATCTTTCTTAACCAGTAACGTAAGTCCAAGCATCCACCAACTTTCTGTCGTATGTGTGCATTATATAAACAGTATTTAACAAATCAGCTTTCATATCTGTTCCTCCACGATTCAGAAGAGGGGGTCAGTCCAGAACAAACTAAAGCAGATAATATATGGTCTGCCCCAATGTGAGAGGAAGCATATTGCTTCCCTTTCGCCTTTCAGCTCCAATCCAGGAGCCCTCAGGCAGTCGCATTCACAACTAACCATTTTATACCAAATATATATTTGCTGATAAAGCAATAAAAAGAGAACTAGTATAGATCTGTTTCAAGCTTTTTAGCTCTCATCAGCCAGCCATACCTTTACTTGGATTCGAACTTGGGCTGCCTGCATATTAGGCAGTTGTATTAAACCTCTGAGCCACAACTTCTCCTCCCTTTATCAGCTGTTTCGAAAGAAAAACACTTAATCTCTCCCCTGGCTCAATTAATAAAGGGAGGAGAACTTGAGGCTCGGAGGTTAATACAACTGCCTAATATACAGGCAGCCCCAAGTTCAAATCCCAGTAAGGGTATGATGAGAACTAAATAGCTTGAAATAGATCTATACAAGGCACCTCAGCTGGGATCGTCAGAGCCTTGTTTTAACCCTTTAAAAGCATTTTTTCACAACCTCTTCGGCCGAAGAGATTGTTAAAAAAAATGCTTTTAAAAGTAAAAAAAAAAGGCTCTGATGATCACATGGATCAGTTGGGCATGGGGGGGGGCAGGGATTTTTGCTATTGGTTCTCCGAACCAGACGCCACCATTGCTACTGGATCAGCTGATCCGGTCCGAACCGGGAGCATTTCACCCCTGCTTAACACTGCATTATATTTCAATTGACAGGCTCCATTGGTTATGCAATCTTGCAAATTGCTGGTCGTTTTTCGCATTCTTCCTACTCATGCAGATAATACAGGTATTTGTGAAATCCTCTGAAGATGAGCCAAGTCATGTTTCTACGTCACTCAAAAGTGCTTTTTTTCAAAAGAAAAACTGGACTTCCTTTGTTTTTCCTTGAAGACGTTTCGCTTCTCATCCAAGAAGCTTCTTCAGCTCTTGAAGACCATGACTGAGAATCTCTGTAGATAATTGTGGCCTTTTTTTTTTTTTTTTTGGTTTGAAAAGCAAAGTCAGGGCTTTTTGGAGTAATTCTACCCTCCTGCTTTCCATCGTTTGACCTCTTCGATCAATTCAGGAAAAAAGAAAAGCAATTACAAGTTGCATGAAATAAATGAAGAAGTTTCGCTTCTCATCCAAGAAGCGTCTTCAGTTCTTCTTGTTTCTTCAAGGAAAAACAACGAAAGTCTAGTTGACTGAAGACACTTCTTGGATGAGAAGTGAAACGTCTTCAAGGAAAAACAAAGGAAGTCCAATTGCCTTTTGAAAAAGCACCTTTGGAACAACCATGACCTAGATGACTTGAGAATCTCCATAGATATTTCTACATCACCCTTTATGCAAATATTAAATAGAATAAAAATAGAATAACAAAGTTGGAAGGGACCTTCGAGGTCTCCTAGCCCAACCCCTTGCTTAGGCAGGAAACCCTACACCACTTCAGACAAATGGTTCTCCAACATCTTCTTAAAAACTTCCAGTGTTGGAGAATTCACAACTTCTGTAGGCAAATTGTTTCACTGATCAATTGTTCTAATTGTCAGGAAATTTCTCCTTAGTTCTAGGTTGCTTCTCTCCTTGATCAGTTTCCACCCATTGCTTCTTGTTCTACCCTCAGGTGCTTTGGAGAATAGCTTGACTCCCTCTTCTTTGTGGCAACCTCTGAGATATTGGAACACTGCAATCATAACTCCCCTTGTCCCTTTTTTCATTAAACTAGACATACCCAGTTCCAGCAACCGCTCTTCCTATGTCTTAGCCTCCAGTCCCCTAAATCATCTTTGTTGCTCTATATTCAATAACATTTTTGTGGATACTTCAGACTGCCTGCAAACTGAATAGGGGCCTTTCCATGACGCACCTTTAACCATGTGGTAGTGATATCCCCCAGGGATATTATTATTATTATTATTTTTAAAGAGGAATGACATGCAACTTTTATCTATAAACCTGCTGTTCATTACCCCGGATCTGCCAGCATAGAAATTTGATCTTGTGAAGTAATGGACATTATACATGAAAAAACATGCATTCCCCAAGACCGTGAAATACATGAGCTTCAGTCATAATTTGCCGTCTGCTGAATGAGTTGTCAACACAATCTTGTCCGCTGATGTCAAAGGAATTTCCACTTTCACCTCACTATTACTAAGAAAACCTTCAGAGGCTTTGATCAAGAACAGCATGAACTGATCTTCTGGCAAAACGGACAAATTATCCGAGATGTACTAATAAATGAAGGGAAGTTCGTCCTAAAGCCATTGAACAAAACTGACAGCTCAGTTAAAAGGTAATCTAAGGAACAGCGCTTACGTGCTCCCAAGATATGAAAGCAATTCGCATTCCACGATTACGAAGAGTGCTGGGGAAGAAGATGATATTTCCAGAAAAATCAGCTGCAGGTTGATATCATTACTTCTTGTAGTGAAAAAAAAAGAAGAAGAGTTAGGAAGAGTACTTTTTTATGTACAATTTAAGATAGGAAGAGATAACTGAAGTCTGCAAGTCTAATAAATTCTCAAGGGTATGAGGAAACTTAGCACATTTTTTCCACTGCTTGATCGTTGGTTAAATGAAATGCATGAGGGTTAGACTATACTTCGATTCCAGAACAGCCTTGATGGCAGGCTGGATTTGATTTAAATCAAGTCGATTTAAACCACGATTTAAATTGTGATTTAAATCACTAGTAAAAAAGGCTTGATTTAAATCAACTCGAGTTAAATCGTAATTTATTTATTTATATATATATATATATATATATTTGTTTTCTGAGGTTTTCGCGGTGTTTGTATGTAGGTTTGTATGTAGGTCTTTGGTTATTCGGGTTTTCTCCCGCGTAAAATTGGAAGTGTCTTGGTTGCTCCTAGAAGCACGAAGCTGAAGCCTGAAGATGACGAATGATGAGTGAGACCTCGTTGAAACGTCGCCAAGACACTTCCAATTTCTGCGGAGAAAACCCAACTAAAGACCTACATATATATATATATATATATATATATATATATATATATATATATATATATATATATATATAAACTTTTTATTTTTCGATTACAAACTTAAACATTCCATCTGTCCATCTGCAGCGTGTTGCCTGGTTACAAACATCATTCACCATTTTCTGCCTCATTTGCATTCACATAACATTTATTTCGCTATGCTTAATATTATAATATATTACACATTTAAACATTATAAAACTCTCCATTTTCTTCTTAATATCTTATTTTATATATATATATATGCAAGTCTTGGCATATTCGGGTCTTTTCCCGTGTAAGGTTGAGAGTATCTTGGTAACGTTTTGATGAGGTCCCACTCGTCATCTTCAGGCTGGTGCTTTCGGCTTCGTGCTTATGCGAGCAAAACATGAAGCCGAAAGCACAAAGCCGAAAGCACGAAGCCGAAAGCACCAGCCTGAAAATGATGAGTGAGACCTCGTTGAAACGTCGCCATATAGTGCAATAAATGTAATTGTTTTAAAAAAATGTTGTACATTATCCAGAGTAACTTTCCAGGCGATGGGTGGCCATATAAATGTGACTAATAAATGATGAATACATTAAAGCTAGTGTTATTTATTTACTTCGGTGATGTACATGCCTTTCAATTCCAAAAAGGCGCTGAGCAGTTTACATAATACAAAAATAAAAACAGAAAATATTAAGGGGAAAATTGAATAAATAAAAAAAAACCCAGACCCACGCATACAGAAAAACAAGTTTTGCTAAGGAAAAGTTTGCATAACTTCCCACAGTCCTGCTTCAGTGACTGTAGCTTGGCGCTTTTTCAGCCTTGTTAATCATGGTTTGCAAACCACAAAGACCACATATGCATATCGCACTAAGCAAAAACAAACCACACATATCATGTTCAAAAAGATGCACTTTTTTGGGGGGCAATTTTTATTTCAGTCTTTTTGACCAACGTTAAGAATTCATGTAAAACTTAACAACCCTGAAACAAATTATCAGCTACATCCATATATAGATAATTTTACATAGCACACACATGCAGACAAATTCTGAAAAATTCCCATTAAGAAAGAAACTTAAGATCAGGATGCAAAATCAGAATATTGCTGGCCCATGTGGCACAGTGGGGCAGTGCCATCCAGATTTTACAGAATACAAAATAACAGAAGAGACCTTAAGAGGTCTTCTAGCCCAACCCCCTGCTTAAGCAGGAGAATCCAAACCACTCCGGTATTAATGCTACAGAGCAGTAATTGGCCATTTTGAAAAATCCTTTTACTATAAAAACAAGAAAACAAGATTAGTAAGTTTCTGTACGCTCCAGATTTAATAATATATAAAGGATTGACAAAAGTATATTTACTGTAATAGTATATGGGTCTCTCTTTCGTTTACATTTAGTACATTTTAATCACTATTACGTATGAATTGCTTGTTCGATTTTAGTAGCACTTGGATTTTTCTACCTTTTTATGATGTTTCAGTAGTTTATATCTCACCACAAAAATAAAAACAAATTCAAAAAATTAATTCCTAACTTAACAAGAAAAAGTGCAAAGGAGACAGTTAACGTTTAAAACAGCGATTCTGTTGAAAAACTAAGTGTAAATATGGCCTGGCATATCCCGGTTTAGTCTAAGCACTACGAAACCTATAAGCGGAGATGTGGAGCCGTCTAACTCTCATTTAAAGTGACTATGAAATGTCATTTAAGCTTAAACAATGGAAAAACTTTACAAGGAACTAAAGAATTATAACAAGAAATAAAAATGAAAGTTATATGTTATATAAAGTTATATAACACACACACATATATGCACTGTGTGTGAGAGAGAAAGAGAGAGAGAGAGAGAAAGAGAAGAAGAGAAAGAGAGAAAGAGAAAGAGAGAAAGAGAAAGAGGGAGAAAGAGGGAGAGAGAAAGAGAGAGAGAGAAAGAGAAAGAAAGGGGGAGGGAGAGAGAAAGAGGGAGAGGGAGAAAGAGATAGAGAGAGAAAGAGAGAAGAGAAAGAAAGAAAGAGGAGAGAGAGAGAGAGAGAGAGAGAGGGAGAGAGAGAGAGAGAGAGAGAGAGAGAGAGAGAAAGAAAGGGGGAGGGAGAAAGAAAGAGGGAGAGGGAGAAAGAGATAGAGAGAAAGAAAAAGAGAGAAAGAAAGAGAAAGAGGAAGAGAGAGAGAGAGAGGAAGAAGAGAAAGAGAGAAAGAAAAAGAGAGAGAGAAAGAGGAAGAAAGAGGGAGGGAGAAAGAGAGAAAGAGAAAGAAAGGGGAGGAGAGAAGAGATAGAGAGAAAGAAAAGAGAGAAAGAAAGAGAGAGAGAGAGAAAGAGAGAGAGAGAGAAGAGAAAGAGAGAAAGAAAGCAAGAGAGAGAGAAAGAAAGAGAAAGAGGAAGAAAGGGGGAGGGAGGGAGGGAGAAAGAGAGAAAGAAAGAAAGAAAGAGGAAGAAAGAGGGAGGGAGAAAGAGAGAGAGAGAGAGAGAAAGAAAGGGGGAGGGAGAGAGAAAGAGGGAGAAAGAGAGAGAGAGAGAGAGAGAGAGAGAGAAAGAAAGGGGGAGGGAGAGAGAAAGAGGGAGAGAGAGAGAGAGAGAGAGAAAGAAAAAGAGGGAGAGAGAAAGAGAAAGAGGGAGAGAGAGAGAGAAAGAGACTGGGAAAAAAAACAAAGAACAGCATGGAGCTTAAAGAATAAAGCACAACTTAAAACATGAAATAGGAGCACAGTATCGGTGAGCAGGAAAACACAAAGCTTTGCCAACTTGTATGGGAACAAATTATGAGCCTGGAGAAGCATTAAAGCATCACAGCCAGAGAGTTTGAGAAGGAACTATTTTCAGAGGAGCTGGAGAAAAACTACAGAAACTGGTAGAATCGTTTAAATCTGCTCAAATCTTAGAAAAGAGACATCTGTCTATAACAGGGGTGTCAAACTCAAGGCCCATGGGCCACATCCGGACCACGGGGTGCTTAGAGCTTGTGAGTCCGTTTTCACTGGCAGAGCGCTCAGGCCACCACAGGCACTCCCGACACAAGTGACGTTGCACTGGCCACGCCCACCCTAGCCACGCCCACCCTAGCCTCCCGGTCAGACACAACCCTGATGTGGCCCTCTGAGGAGGAAGAGGAAATGGAGCTGGCAGAGAGAGAGAGAGAGACAGAGGTGGAACCTGGGCCGTCTGTCAGTCCTCAGGTGAAGAAGAGTCAACAGCCCCCAGGTCTGGAGGTGGCTGATGAGGAAGAGGAGGAACACAGCTGGGTCCGGTGCCTGATGCGCAGAAGGCAGAGGAGAGGAGAGCAATGGAAATCTATGGGCCGATCCTTGGGACGGAAGAGCCACTGCTGCTAGCAAAGCCACATCAGGGTGGTCTATAACTATGATGATGCCAAAAACGATATACAACATAAGGGGTAGAGTTTGCACTGCCCTACACATTTTACATAACCCCAGGACATCTGTGATTGATAAGTTATTCACTGTCAATCACTGGTTTATAGTTGCTTGTTGACTCCTTGAGAACTCAACAATAACTAAGTTCCTGAACCAGAGGATCAACTATAGCTAGAACAGGAGTCAGCAACCTGCGGCTCTGGAGCTCCAACACTCTGGAAGTTTTTAAGAAGAGGTTGGACAGCCATTTGTCTGAAGTGGTGTAGCGTTTCCTGCCTAAGCAGGGGGTTGGACTAGAAGACCTCCAAGGTCCCTTCCAACTCTTGTTCTTCTATTCTATTCTATCTTGTAACATGGCCCCACAGCAACACCCAAAGTGGCAGGGCAGCCTCCAAATGTGGAAAAGACTCATTGGCTAAACTTGTGCCAATTTCCTTCTAGCCCTTATTTTCCTTTAACAATAAAGGGAAAAGGAGGAGCCTGGAATTCTCTCGTTTATTTATTTTTCCATGGACGGCAATTTGCAGGCCTTCTTTGTTTTTTTAAAAAACTTCTCTGGGCTTTTTTTTTTTTTGCAAAGTAGATTTTCCCTGAGATAAGCGGCGCTTGTCCATCTCTCCCCCAAAACAGCCAATTGGCCCCAATACTTATAACCATTATGATTCGCTAAGCCCTCCAGAAAAACCAAAACAAAAATCCAGAGGTTTGCAGACAGGTGTGGGAGCACCCAAGAGGCAGCATCTGAATAGACACTTCACCTGTCCCCGATTCCTCTTCCTTGGGTGACCCACAAGCGATAGCAATGGGGGCGGGTAGTTCGGAGAACCAGTAGCAAAAATCCCTGCCCCCCACCGCCCATGCCTTGCTATTCCTCTTCTCTGTCCCTGAAGCTCTCGGTGGTGATATAGCTGCAAACGGCCTTAAATGGCTGCTGCGGCGCTTCAAAGGGCCGCACTACAGCTGATCAGCGCTGTAGGCGGCTAGTAGACCGGTGCCTCTATTTTTAAAGAAGGTAGACCGGTGCACCCCAAAAAAGGCAATTGGTAGACCAGTGCCTCTATTTTTAAAGAAGGTAGACAGGTGCATCCCAAAAAAAGGCAATTGGTAGACCGATGCCTCTATTTTCAAAGAAGGTAGACCGGTCCGCTCCCAAGTTTTGTATACTTTATTATTTTTATTATTTATTATTATTGGCCATGCCCATTCAGTCACCTGACCACCATGCCACACCCACCAATTAAGCCACGCCCACAGAACAGGTAGGGGAAAATTTTAGATTTCACCCTTGCTTATCCATTGTTACATCCTATATTTATTTTATTTATTTTACGTCAAGCATATGTAAGAGAACGGATAAAAGTATCAAACGTGATTATGAATACATGAAATGGACATTATTAAAATGGAATAGAATAGAATAGAATAGAATTTTTATTGGCCAAGTGTGATCGGACACACAAGGAATTTGTCTTGGTGCATATGCTCTCAGTGTACATAAAAGAAATAGAATAGAATAGAATAGAATAGAATAGAATTTTTATTGGCCAAGTGTGATTGGACACACAAGGAATTTGTCTTGGTGCATATGCTCTCAGTGTACATAAAAGAAAAGATACGTTCATCAAAGTACAACATTTGTATAATTACACTATTACATCCCACTATTACACTATTACATCCCACCACTAAAAAAAATAAAAAAAAGAGAGTGACTTCAGGAGGGGGACTATTGAAACCTGATGCAATCACACCTGGGGCAAGATGTTTTGCAAAGGAGCTGGGCCAGCCAATGAGCAAGGCACGGATCTGCCAGCAGCACCGGGTGGATCCCAAATCCAACGCGGGGGGAAGGGGAGAGGGGAGAGAGAGAGAGAGAGAGAGAGATCCAGGAGCAAAAACAGGCAGGCAGATCTCAGCTGATCTGCTCTTCCACGGCTCCAAAGGGGGGGGCAGGCAACCCAACTGAGAAAAAAAACCCAGCCCACGAATGCCAACCCTGGGCAGACCCGGACCTAGACAGGGAAGGGCCGCTGGCCGTGCAAGGAGGCTCCCCCCACCAGATCCCAGACAGGGGAATGGGGAGGAGGAGAGGGGATCTTTTTGGAAAGCAAGCCGACTTGTGCATCAGCCCCGGAGACCCTGCAGCCGCTTCCCCGCGTTTGCAAAAGCGGCCGCTGCCAATTGCCGGCTTTGCAATGCTTGCATCTTTGCCGTTGCGCCCCCCACCCCGGAGAGACGACACCCCCCCACCCCCAATTCCCAGCTCGCTGCGGCCCCCTCACCTGCAGCCACACCTCCGCCTCCAGGGCGCCTGCGCCACGGAGGGACCTATCAGCAGGAGGAGGAGGAGGAGGAGGATGGAGGCGCACCGGCGCGAGGCTCCGCCTGCCCTCTCTCGCAAGGGAGGGGGGGAAGAGGTCATCTAGCCGGGCAGCCTCCGGGGATGAGGAAGGGTTAAGCCCCGAGCCCTTCCCGAGGATCTCTCTCTTTTGATGGACCTCTGTCTGGAAGGCAGAAAGGTTAAAGGCAAGAACTGTCTCTTTAACCTGGACCAGTGTTGCTCAACCTGGGCAATGTTTAGATGAACTGCAAATCCCAGAATCCCCCCCCCCTTCCAGCACGCATGGACAGCAGCTCCCAGAATTCTGCACCAGGCATGCGTGGGCTGCAACACTCAGAATCCTCCCAGCATGCATGGACTGCAATTCCAGACTTCCCTCCCAGCACGCATGGACTGCAAATTCCAGAATCCCCTCCCAGCTTGCATGGACTGCAGCTCCCAGAATTCTGCACCAGGCATGCATGGGCTGCAACACCCAGAATTCACTAGGTATGCATGGGCTGCAACTCCCAGAATTCTTCAGTCAGCCTGCATGGACTGCAGCTCTCAGAATACTCCCAGCATGCATGGACTGCAAATTCCAGAATCCCTTCCCAGCATCCATGGACTGCAGCTCCCAGAATTCCTCAACCAGCCTGCATGTCCTACAAATCCCAGAATCCTCCCAGCATGCATGGACTGCAACTCCCAGAATTCCTCAGCCAGCCTGCATGTCCTACAAATCCCAGAATCCTCCCAGCATGCATGGACGGAAGCTCCCAGAATTCCCCACCAGGTATGCATGGACTGCAACTCCCAGAATTATTTAGTCAGCGCGCTGGCTGGGGAATTCTGGGACTTCCAAATCCACCCATTTCACCCTTGCTTGGGACAGAGTTAAGGAGAGCGTTTCTAGCCAACAACCACCCATCCTCGTGCAGAAATGTCCTCCCACTCAGCTGCAGCAGCACCAACCCAAGTATGAGGACATACACACACACTCCTTTTTTTGCTGCAGAGCTCAAGCCCTTCCACCTGAATTTCTGAAGGACTGACTCCCTCCAAGGTCATCCCTCAGAGGATCAGGCCCCAAAAGCTCCCTGCTGCAGCCGCTTCACCCAGAACAAAGACTGGGAGCTGGGAAGGTTTCCTGTATGTCTTTGACTTCCATTATTTATTTATTTATTTATTTATTTATTATTTACATTTCTATACCGCCCTTCTCCGAAGACTCAGGGCGGTTTACAGCCAAGTTAAAAAGACATATACAAAAATTAAAACACAATATTTGAAATTTAAAAATCTGAAACCATAAGGCTGAATATTAAAATAACAAGAAATAAAACCACTCAATTAAAAATTACTCTTAGGCCAACCCTGCTCGTTGAAACAAAAAAGTCTTGAGCTCGCGCTTAAAGGCCCGGAGGTCGGGAAGAAGGCGTAGCCCCAGAGGCAGTTCGTTCCATAGGGTAGGTGCCCCAACAGAGAAGGCTCTTCCCCTGGGGGCCGCCAGCCGACATTGTTTAGCTGACGGCACCCCGAGGAGACCCTCCCTGTGGGAGCGCACAGGTCAATGGGAGGCTATTGGCGGCAGTAGGCGGTCCCGTAAGTAACCTGGTCCTATGCCATGGAGCGCTTTAAAGGTGATCACCAACACCTTGAATTGCACGCGGAAGACCACCGGCAACCAGTGCAGCTTGCATAGGAGAGGTGTTATATGGAAGCTCCGAGACACTCCCTCTATCCCCCGCGCAACCGCATTCTGTACCAGTTGAAGTCTCCCGGTGCTCTTCAAGGGGAGCCCCATGTAGAGAGCATTGCAGTAATCCAGGCGGGAGGTAACGAGGGCATGAGTGACCATGCATAACAAATCCCGGTCCAGGAAGGGACGCAGTTGGCGGATCAGGCAAACCTGATAAAAAGCTCCCCTGGCAATGGCCGTCAAGTGTTCTTCCAACGACAGCCGTGCATCCAGGAGAACACCTAAACTGCGAACCAACTCCCTGGGGGCCAGTGACTCACCCCCCACAGTCAGCGACGGAACTAGCTGACTGTACCGGGACACCGGCATCCACAACCATTAAGTGCTTTGTCCTTTCAAAGGCCAGGTGGACAAGTCCATGGGAAGAGCCTGTCTTATACAAAGACCTAAAACTTCTTTCTTGTGGACCCAACAGTGCTTTTTGAAGAGGCAACTGGACTTTTGGGTTTTTCTTTGAAGAGCAGAGCTGGAGAAACTTCTTGGATGAGAAACGAGACGTCTTCCAAGAAAAACCAGAAAGTCCAGTTTTGCCTCTTCAAAAAGCACCTTTGGGACAACCATGATCTGAATGACTGAGAATCTCCATAACTCCACTTGTGGACTTTTTTTTGGAAAGCAAAGTCAGGGCTTTTTGGAGTAATTCTACTTTCTCTAAAGAATCCCTCCATTCTGCTTTCCATTGCATGAAATGAATAAAATCAATAAAACCTGTTGTTGTTAGTTGCGAAGTCGTGTCCAACCCATCGCGACCCCATGGACAATGTTCCTCCAGGCCTTCCTGTCCTCTACCATCCTCTGGAGTCCATTTAAGCTCACGCCGACTGCTTCAGGGACTCCATCCAGCCACCTCGTTCTCTGTCGTCCCCTTCTTCTTTTGCCCTCAATCTTTCCCAGCATTCGGCTCTTCTCCAGTGAGTCCTCCTTTCTCATTAGGTGGCCAAAGTATTTCAGTTTCATGTCATCTCTTGTTTGACCACATCCAGCTTGCCTTGATTCATGGATCTTACATTCCAGGCTCCTATGGAGAAAAAATCTTTACAGCATCGGACTTTCCTTTTACCACCAGATACATCCACAGCTGAGCGTCCTTTCGGCTTTGGCCCAGTCGCTTCATTCTTTCTGGCACTACTAGTATTAGCCCTCCGCTCTTCCCCAGTAGCATATTGGACACCTTCCGACCTGAGGGGCTCATCTTCCGGCGTCATATCTTTTTCCCTTTTTGTACTGTCCATGGGGTTTTCATGGCAAAGATACTGGAGTGGGCTGCCATTTCCTTCTCCAGTGGATTACGTTTTGTCAGAACTCTCTGCTATGACCTGTCCGTATTGGGTGTCCCTGCACGGCATAGCTCATAGCTTCATTGAGCTACGCAAGCCCCTTCACCACGACAAGGCAGTAATCCATGAAAGGGCAATAAAACTTATAAACCTATAAAGATGGGAAAACTCTTAAAGGGCCAGTCCAAGCTTAAAAGTATAGCTAATGCCAAAAAAAAGGTTATTGCCTTTTGATGTGAAATTAACCTTCCTTGCAGAGAGATTGAAAAAAATCTCTCCGGTTGCTAGGAAACAGACAACAATGTGATCTTTATAAAGATAATACTGACAGGAGGACAAACAATAGAATTGGTAAGACTCACTTTCCCCATCTGACCCTGGTCTTGAGCAATTGTGATTGCCTGGGCAACTCAAATGCACAATTCCTGCTGCAGCCAGAAGAGGCACTCAAAGTGCAAACAGGATGTTTTTGTAATTTCCAGTTTGACTCCCTTCTTCTATTCAACATACAAATTCCGTGACGTCAGTAGAAGCACAAGGAACTGGCAAATATTTGAATATCAGATCCGTAAACCGCAAAAGATGGCAAATAGACTCCAGTTTAGTCAGCTGCCGGCTATCTCACAAGGACCAAACTAAATTTAACTTTGAAACATGTATAGATATTCCTCAATTTATGACCACAACTGAGCCCAACACATGCCATTAAGTGAAACTTTTAAGTGAGTTTTGCCCGATTTTACGACCTGAGCACAACCAAGCCCCCCCCAAACAGAACACACCCCCAGCCAATCAGAGCACAGCCAACCCCACCATCCAATCAGAACACAGCCAAACCCCCAACCAATCAGAACACACCTCCACCCAATCAGAACACAGGCAAGCTCCCAACCAATCAGTTCAAAACCCCCACTAGCAGTTAAAAGGAAGAAACAGCTGCGATCACGCATTGCTCCTAGAAGCATGAAGCTGTAAACACCAGCCTGAAGATGACGAATGACACTTCGTCAAAACATCACCACGACACTTCCAATTTTATGCGGGGAAAAACCCAAATAACCAAAGACCCCCCTCTCTCTCTCTCTCTCTCTCTCTCTCTCTCTCTCTCTCTCTCTATATATATATATATATATATATATATATATATAGAGAGAGAGAGAGAGAGAGAGAGAGAGAGAGAGAGAGAGAGAGAGAGATCCGGAGACTGCAGTTAGTTCAGAATGCGGCTGCGCGGGTTATAGAGGGAGCCCCTCGTGGCTCCCGTATGACACCTATCCTGCGCAGACTGCACTGGCTACCTGTGGCCTTCCGGGTGCGCTTCAAGGTTTTGGTAACCACCTTTAAAGCGCTCCATGGCATAGGGCCGGGTTACTTACGGGACCGTCTACTGCTACCGAATACCTCTCACCGGCCCGTGCGCTCTCACAGAGAGGGACTCCTCAGGGTGCCGTCAGCTAGGCAGTGTCGTCTGGCGACGCCCAGGGGAAGGGCCTTCTCTGTGGGGGCTCCCACCCTCTGGAACGAACTCCCCCCAGGACTCCGTCAACTTCCAGACCTCCGAACCTTCCGTCGCGAGCTTAAAACACACCTATTTATCTGCGCAGGACTGGACTAGTTTTTAAATTTTATAGGGGTTTTAATTGGTTTTAATATTTATACTATTTTTAACAAATTGGCTTTTTGAATAAGTTTCTTAATGGTTTTCTTAATTTGTATATATATGTTTTTTATTTGCCTGTGAACCGCCCTGAGTCCTTCGGGAGATAGGGCGGTATACAAATACGAATAATAAATAAATAAATAAATAAATATGTTTTCTGAGGTTTTCACGGGTGTTTGTATGTAGGTCTTTGGTTGTTCGGGTTTTCTCCCGTGTAAAATTAGAAGTGTCTTGGCGACGTTTCGACGAAGTCTCATCCGTCATCTTCAGGCTTCAGCTTCATGCTTCTGGGAGCAAGAAGCACGAAGCTGAAGCCTGAAGATGACGAATGAGACTTCGTCGAAACGTCGCCAAGACACTTCTAATTTTACACGGGAGAAAACCCGAACAACCAAAAAGAAAGCACAAAATAATAGAATGGGGCAAAACAGTAACTCAAAGATATAATTCAGCATGTTAAATTGGAATGCCCTGCCTGCAAAATAAAAAAAAATATTCCTTTGTGAAAAACCTGACAAAGTATATAAAGAGGAGAAGCAAATATTAACTCCTTTTAACCTTAGTTGCTTCAGAAGGCAAACAGCTAAAGCCCATGGAAATATAACAATTGGAGGAAAATTCAATAATGGAAAGAAGAGCTGCAAAAATAAAAACTCTTTAACGACATGATTGTTTTGAAAAGGTTCTGCCAAGGAAATTAAGCTGGAAAAATTAAGCTGAATCTCCACAGACAGAAGATGTCTATGGAGATTCTCAATCATCCGGGTCATGATTGTCCCAAAAGTGCTTTTGCAAAAGTCAACTAGACTTTCTCGGTGTTTTTTTTTTTTTTTTTTTTTTTCCTTGAAAATGTTTCACTTCTGAACCAAGAAACAAAAGACGTTTTCAAGGGGAAAAAAATCAGTTGCTTTTTGGAAAAAAGCACCTTTGGGATTGGAGACAGAAGGGATCCAAATTTTAATGGGAATTCAAGCGCATTTATTTTTAAAATGTGGGTAGATAAACACCAGGGTGTGAAGGCAAGGACCTATGGCAAGGCATCTCCCATGCAACAAATACTGGAATTCATTCCCAGACGAGCTGTAAAATTCATCAAGACTGGATTGGCTGCAATTGAACAAGAGGATTTAAGCAAACAAATTGTGCAATCCTATATACTGTATGTATGTATGTCTATCTTTATTAGATTAAGATGCATGCCGTGTTTGAGTCTAATCAGTCTTGGGAAAGAACGAAGCCACACTAGGAATGTATACACACACACACACACACACAGGAAAAGCTCGAATAACGCATTGAGCAAAATAAAGCTTATAGAAAGTTGAGAATTATCAAACGGGGGTTGAAAGGCAGAGAAGCAGAACGTATGGGTTGGCCCAATATTAGGAAAAGAAATGGAACAGAGCAATTCCCAATTTGCTTAGATCCCAGGATCTCAACCATAAAACAACATTAAATAAATAACTCGGCTGCTGCATGTTTTTATTTTTCAATTGTCTCTCTCTCTCCCTCTCCCCCCCCCTCTCTCTATCTATATATCTATATGTATATATATATATATATTTGTTTTCTGAGGTTTTCGAGGATGTTTGTATGTAGGTCTTTGGTTATTTGGGTTTTCTCCCGCGTAAAATTGGAAGTGTCTTGGTGACGTTTTGACGAAGTCTCATTCGTCATCTTCAGGCTCATTCGTCATCTCCAAGACACTTCCAATTTTATGTGGGAGAAAACCCAAATAACCAAAGACTGACCGACCTACACACACACACATAAATATATATATATATAAATATAATGTATTTTATTGTTAACCGTCATGTGTGAGATAGATGGCTTTATAGATTCAAGTAAACATTCCCCAACCCCCAGGTTGGAAAACATCGCATATAAACTGTCCCCAAATGTTTTATTTTTAGTGCCTGAGAGGCCCGCTGGATGCTGGGCGAAAAAAAAAAATACTGATATATTCACAATATCCAGCTTGCCATTTAGAAAATATGGGTTTGCAAAGATGCTGTTTTTGAAATTGCTTATGAAGGTTTTCCACAATAAGGTACCCAAAGTTCTAGGTGGGAATACCAAGTGTGTAAAGTTATCCTAAAAGCATCGTCATCTTTTGCTTTACACGGACATAAAGGTGAATCAAGTGGAACGGTTTTTAGTCCTTGTTGTTGTTAGTTAAAAAGTCATGTCCGACCCATTGCAACCTCATGGACAACGTTCCTCCAGGCATTCCTGTCCTCTATCATCCTCTGGAGTCCATTTAAGCTCACGCCGACTGCTTTCCCAGCATTAGGCTCTTCTCCAGTGAGTCCTTCTTTCTCATTAGGTGGCCAAAGTATTTGAGTTTCCTCTTCAGGATCTGGCCTTCTCAAGAGCAGTCAAGGTTGATCTCTTCTAGGACTGACCGGTTTGACCGCCTTGCAGTCCAAGGGACTCGCAGGAGTCTTCTCCAGCACCAGAGTTCAAAGACCTAGAATGGCTGAAACCGGAACCCAGAGAAAATTGGGGGGGGGGGTCCCTCAATTTGAAACTTTACGACACCGGGATGAAATAGAGATGCTTTAGGGTGCTGGGTTTCACCCACTTTGAAACAGATTTAGGAAAAACCAAAGTACTTAAATTAATGAGTTAATCAAAAAATGAAAGATATAGCATTTAAACCAGTGGTTCTCAACCTTTATAGTGCTGCAACCCCTTTAATACAGGACGGAGGCATTAAAGCAGAGACTCCTCCCCTATTAAGTTTATGGCGCCTGAAGCCAGATTAGGCTAACGATTGGGAGTGATTGCAGCTGGCTTGAGAGAGAGACATCAGAGCAAAGATTTCTCTCTTTTTTAATTCATCCCGCCTGAAGCCGAATTCAGCTAGCGATTTGAAGAACCTGCAGCTGACTTGTGGAGTCAACCATTGGAGCGCGATTCTTCGACTCGCAAGTATACTTCCCATATTTCCGATGGTCTTAGGCGACCCCTGGCAAATCGTCATTCGACCCCCAATGGGGTCGCGACCCACAGGTTGAGAACTGCTGATTTTAACAAAGGATAATCTGGTCCCCCATTACAGCCTTCCAGAAATCATACAACAGCACTTGCAAGAGGCACAGTGTATTTTGTTTCTGAGCCCAAATTTTAATGTAGTTCATCAGAATACGACCGCTGAACTAGACAAATAGTCATATTTTTGCAGTGTCAAACATGCATACATCCTGCTTCTGACAAGGATAGCAGAAACATGTTTGACCATGCATGCAAAAAAAAAAAAAATGTTCAGAAAAGCAATCGGGATGTGTGCTTGAAACTACAAGTAGTCCTCGACTTATGACCAATTGCTTTGACAACAGGTTGAAGTTACAACAGTGGCTCTAAAAGTAATTTATGACCTGCCTTACAATTACAACAGTCGTACCATCCCTGTGGATCACAATTCAGACATTTGGCAACCAGTTCACATTTAGGAGGGTTGTGGCATTCTGTAGTCACATCAGTGGTGAATTTTTTTTACTACCAGTTCTGTGGCCGTGGCCTGGTGGGCGTGGGTGTGGCTTGCTGGGCGTGGCTTGGTGTGCATGGCAGGGGAAGGATACTGCAAAATCTCCATTCCCACCCCACTCCTGGGGGAAGGATATTGCAAAATCTCCATCCCCACCGCACTCTGGGGCCAGCCAGAGGTGGTATCTGCCGGTTCTCCGAACTGCTCAAAATTTCCACTACCGTTTCGTCAGAAACTGCATGATTTCACTCCTGGGTCACATCATTGTGACTTGCAACCTTCCCAGCTGGGCCTCTGGGCAGTGAGTATTCTCTGTGTTTTGTTTTGTTAATTAACAATGTACGCATTTTTGCAGAAAAAAAATCTTTCCAGAGGAAAAAAAGGCAGAGACCCAGCTGGGAAGGTCACAAATCACAATCTTGTTTCTTGAGCGTCCCCAAATTTTAAAAGCAATAAAAATAAAAACGAAATTAATAAAATAAAATGAAGTCAACGGAGAAGACGTTTGCAAATTGCGACCACGTGATGACTCGCTTAGTGATCACAGTGATTTGCTTAAAGACCATTGGCAAAAACGGTTGAAAAATTGGGTGGGGGTCACAGGATGTCTCACGCTTGCTTAACGAAAAATGTTCTGGTCCCAATCGTTGCCCTAAGTTGAGGACTAAATGGTCAGTGTTTCTCAAAGTAAGCTACTTTTAAGGTGTGTGAACTTCCAAATCCCAAAAATACTGACCGAGGAATTCTGGCCTCTGAAGTCCATGGCACCTTAAAGTTGCCAAGTTGGAGAAACCAGACTGAAGGCTGTTAAGTTATAAAACATCGGCTCAGAGGCTTAGATTCATTATCAACATCAAGCTTGAGCTAAAAACGCAGAAAAATGAGGACGTCGGTTACACAGCAAAGCAAAAGAATTCAGGCATCGCGTCACACAAAACGAAAAGTCCCGGAGCAGCATCTTGCTAAAGCCAAAAATGCATACTGTCTACTCTGAAAATAAGAAGAGCAACGGGCAAAGGAACTGAAGGATAAATTCGGGAAACGTATTGCATTCCTAAAGAACGAGGACAGAAAGAAATCAGAAAATAGGGAACAACAGTATTCCAAAGTGAAGTGAAGAATAATGCAAATAAAATTTAAAATCAGAATCGGAATAGAGCTGGGCGGGACCTTGGAGGTCTTCTAGTCCAACCCCCTGCTCAAGCAGGAGACCCTATTCCCGTGATGGCGAACCTATGGCACACGTGCCACAGGTAGCACACGGAGCCATATTGGTGGGCACACAAGCTCTAGTTCGGCTCCGGCATGCGCAGCTGATTTTCGGGCCTTCCGGGCCTACCGGAAGTAAGGAAATAGGCCGTTTCCGGCTACTGGAGGGCCTCCGGGGGGGGTAGGGAAGATCATTTTCCCCCTTCCCAGGCTCCAAAAAAGCCTCTGGAGCCTGGGGAGGGGGAAAAATGGGCCTACCGGGCCCACTGGACCATCACGTACCAAAAAAGGGGGAAAGCGTGGGGGGGGGGGTCGTGCACACGTGGGGGGGGGCAGGGCGCATTGAATTATGGGTGTGACCACGCACAAGTACGACCCCCCTTCACTCCCCCTGCTTTTGGCATGCAACGGCAAAAAGGTTCACCATCACTGCCCTATACTATTTCAGACAAGTGGCTGTCCAGTCTTTTCTTAAAAACCTCCAGGGATGGAGTACAACTTCTGGAGGCAAGCTGTTCCACTGGTTAATTGTCCTCGCTGTCAGGAAGTTTCTCCTTAATTCTAGGTTGCTTCTCTCCTGGATTAGTTTCCATCCATTGTTTCTTGTCCTGCGCTCTGGTGCTTTGGAAAATAAGTTGACTCCCTCTTCTTTAGTGGCAGCCCTTCAAATACTTGTTAAATTCACCAACAAGTGAATTGCACCAGACAGGATAGGAGGAGAAATAGCCTAATTTGTGGCAGATCAGAAGGAGTTACACTAACACATTTTCTGACTAACAAATATAATTAAAAAACATATGTTTTTATGGGCTGCGGCTTCTGGCTTTCATTAAACTTGGCTAGCTGGAAATTCTAACTGCTTTCCATTAGTTTTTTGTTTTGTTTTTTAACTTGGTATGGAGGTAACTTAAAGTCAACGCTGTGAAAAGGATTGATTGATCGATTTTGATCGATTTTGCTTATTTAATTTATAGGCGCTATAAATCACAACTCTGGTTGGTAGACACCATAAAATGATTGAGCGGAATAATATAAAGGTCGTACAAAACTAACAAGCTTGGGAAAAGCTTGGTTTTTAGCTGGCGGTGATGTGATTTGTTTTAATTGTTTCTAGACAAATAGGTCTTGCTATGGTACATCAACCAGTTTTTTTTTCAGTCTGCCGAATAATCTTGCCACACAGAATATTTCTGAGCGTTTTCTCTCTGCTGAAATGTGCTGTTTTATTAGTCTTGCTCTACTGTGTCTTTTAAAAACCCGGAATGTCTTCTTTTAAAAAGCGGCGTGTAAAATAAAAGACCGTTGGCGTAAACTTGAGGGAAGCAACTGGTCTCATGCAATTCTGTAAACTGAAAGCAAGCCAGACACATGATGTTTTCC
The DNA here is from genome assembly GCF_028640845.1 of Ahaetulla prasina. Classification (NCBI taxonomy): domain Eukaryota; kingdom Metazoa; phylum Chordata; class Lepidosauria; order Squamata; family Colubridae; genus Ahaetulla; species Ahaetulla prasina. The sequence goes on from NC_080545.1 coordinate 12,380,662, forward strand.
ATTTCCACCATAGGTGAAGCCAATCGTAAATTCAATTGTGGCATCTGTGCGGGCACCGCAGCCAAACACTGGTATGTACAAATGTATGTAAAATTCACATTCCTAGCGCAGTCCAATTCCTGAAGGACTTTGGGCAGCATACAGGATTAAAAACAATGATAGAAAACTGAATGCTAGACAGAAAGAGGGGGGGAAATGGTTAGCCCGGGTGGAGCAAACATCAACAAAAATCCCATAAAACATCTCACAGGAGGAGCCCACATCCTCTCTCACCTGGAGCTCAGGAGGAAAATGAGGTCTTCAAAACAGAGCTGCTTCCATTCAAATCTTGGCAGGCAGAGGCTGGTCAACAGGATAGGTTTTTAAAGGATGGGACCTGGAGCATGCGAACTCTATCTGATCTTAAAGGATAGGCAAAAACAACAGGATTGAGGGTTAGCGCTAGGGCTAGGGCTAGGGTTGGAGTTGGGTTAGGGCTAGGGCTAGGGCTAGGATTAGCATTGGGCTAGGATTAGCGTTGGGCTAGGGCTAGGCTAGGGCTGGGCTGGGTTGGGTTGGGTTAGGGCTAGAGCTAGGGCTAGGGCTAAGGTTAGGATTGGGTTGGGTTAGGGCTAGGGCTAAGGTTAGGATTGGGTTGGGTTAGGGCTAGGGTTAGGGCTAGGGCTAGGGTTAGAATCAGTGGTAAAATCCAATTTTTTTACTACCGGTTCTGTGAGTGTGGCTTGATGGGCATGGCTTTGTGGGCGTGGCAGGAGAAGGATACTGTAAAATCTCCATTCCCACCCCACTCTGGGGCCAGCCAGAGATGGTATTTGCCAGTTCTCTGAACTGCTCAAAATTTCCACTATCGGTTCTCCAGAACCTGTCAGAACCTGCTGGATTTCACCCCTGGTTAGGGTCAGGGCCAGAGGTGGTATTCAGCCGGTTCACACCAGTTTGCAAAGGACAAGAAGCAATGGGTGGAAACTAGCCAAAGAGAAAAACAATTTAGAACTAAGAAGAAATTTCCTGACAGTTAGATTAATCAGTGGGTTAGGGTTAGGGTTAGTGTAATGTATCTTTAAAAGTTTTGGCGGGAAAAAAGCACGTTACTGATTGGTTGAAGCCACCGGCTAAACTGTATATAAGGAGAGGTTTTCCCGGGCACTGGTTGCTGGGTTCACCATATAGTAAAGAGCTGTTGTCACTATCCTGGTCTCCTGCCTCGTTATTGCCCGAATCTAACACTGGCGACGAAGGTGGGATCTCGAGGCTAAGAGCGCCAGGAAAAGAGCTGAACTCACCAGGAAGACGCAAACCCAGCAAAACAAGGGCGGAAAGCAGCGATGTCCGGCTACACACCGCCAGCGCCATTCGACCCAGCTAAGGAAAAATGGGGGTCATACATGGCTCGTTTCGAGTGTTTCCTCGAGGCGAACGAACTTCAAGGAGTTTCAGACAACAGGAAACGAGCATATTTCCTGAGCCACTGCGGTCCAGATGTTTTTGACACCGCAGAATCCCTGGCTGAGCCAACGCCGGTACAGTCGGTACCGTGGCAAACTCTGCAAACTTTACTGAAAACCCATTTCGCACCAACGCCGTCCAAGTACGTGCAACGGTTCGAATTCGGGGAGCGCAGACAGCAAGAGGGCGAGTCCATCAGCGCATACATGGCCGCCCTGCGGAAAGCCTCAAAACATTGCGAGTATCGAGACTTGGATGAGGCATTGCTGGAGCAACTCATCCGCAGGGTCAGGGACATCCGTTTGCGGAGGCGGCTGCTGTCTAAAAGCAACCTAACGCTGGCAAACGCCCTGGACGAAGCCAGGGCTCACGAGATGTCTTCCCAAGCGGCGGAAACCCTACAAAAGCAAGTCACACCAACGGCTGGTGCGAAATCAACCCCGGTCCACAATGAAAAGGTCCAGGCCGAGTCGGAGGGTGAGGAAGAGGAAGGAGTCTTCCACACCGGGCGGCCGGAAAATGAAGACCGTGGTGACTGTGCGAGTTGCGGAGGGCAACACCAACGACAACAATGCAGATTTAAAGATGCAACTTGTCGGCGATGCGAAAGGAAGGGGCACCTAGCACAGGTCTGTCGAGCTCCCCAACCTTCCCGCCAAAAATTCAAACCGGCCAATCAGAGCGCGGGAACGGCGAAGCGGCCCGCGAGTGGTCAGTTTAAAAAAGGCGCGAAGTTGAATCAGACTGTCGTGAGAGTGGGTCACGCATCAACTCGCCTAGAGAAAAAAATCTTTACAAAGGCAAAGATTGAGGGGGTGCCGTGCCGATTGGAGGTGGACACCGGCTCATCGATCACGATCATGTCCTGGGACACTCTCGTGAGAGCCTTACCCGCCATCGCAAAGCGCAAACTGCAACCACAGAAATTAAAGGTACAAGACTCCCAGGGGAATCGCATCCCCGTCCGAGGGGTAACGTCAGTCCACGTCGAGTATGGACAATACAAGAAAACTCTGCCCATCACCATCGTCGATGGGACCCTGCCAAGCTTGTTGGGACTGGACTGGTTCCGAGCATTGGGCATGGGAGTGACTGGAATCTTCAGAAACGAAGTCGACCTCAAAGATGCACTCGTGAAAGAATTTGGGGACGTTTTCAAAGACTGCCTGGGCAAGTACACGGGGACCCCTATCTCCTTTAACTTAGACCCCCAAGTTGCCCCTATCCGTCTAAAGGCTAGGAGGGTCCCGTTCGCCCTAAAGCCCAGGATTGACCGGGAACTGGACAAGCTAGTAAACCAGGGAATTCTAGTGCCAGTTGACCATGCTAAGTGGGAGACCCCTATAGTCACCCCAGTCAAACCGGACGGATCGGTCCGGATTTGCGCTGACTACAAGGCAACGCTTAACAAAGCGTTGCAAAAGAGTGCTTACCCCGTCCCGGTGGTACAGCACTTACTGCACTCAATGGGGCAAGGGCAAGTTTTTGCCAAGCTAGACTTGGCCCAAGCCTATCAACAGCTGCCCGTAGACAGCAGCACAGCCGAAGCGCAGACAATTGTGACTCACAGAGGGGCTTTTAAGTGTACCCGATTACAGTTTGGGGTTAGTGTGGCTCCAGGGTTATTTCAGAACCTGATGGAGCGGCTATTGCAGGGCCTCCCAGGCGTGGTACCATACTTTGACGATGTACTGGTATCCGCTGAAAACCTAGAGGAATTAGGGGTAAGGCTGCGAAAAGTTTTGGGCATTTTCCGGTCTGCCGGTCTCACAGTTAAACTAAACAAATGCCAGATCGGGGTTGAGTCTGTGGAATTCCTGGGCTACCGGATAGACAGGGAAGGGATTCACCCCACTGAGAGCAAGGTACGGGCCATCAGGAAGGCCCCGGTTCCAAAGAACAAAACGGAGTTACAGGCATTCTTAGGTCTGATCAACTTCTACGCAGTATTCTTAAGGAATAAGGCAACAGTAGCCGAGCCGCTGCATAAATTACTGGCAAAGACGGCTGCATGGTCTTGGGGAAAGGCGGAAGCTAGGGCATTCGAAGGGGTAAAGAATCTCCTAACGAGTGATAGCCTCCTTATCCAATACAATGGCACGCTGCCATTAGTGTTAAGTTGCGATGCATCTCCCTATGGGGTGGGGGCTGTACTCAGCCACAGGTTACCAAATGGCACAGAAGCCCCTATTGCATACTACTCCCGAACCATGTCATCCACTGAAAGGAATTATAGCCAGCTTGATAAGGAAGCCTTGGCTATAGTCTCAGGAGTAAAGAAATTCCATGAGTATGTATTCGGTCGTGATTTTGAAATCATCACGGACCATAGACCTTTGCTAGGTCTGCTGGCAGGCGACCGCCCAACGCCCGTGGCACTTTCGCCAAGACTGACCCGATGGACTATCTTCCTGGCAGCGTACTCTTACAAATTACTACACCAGCCAGGAAAGGAATTAGGGCATGCAGACGCCCTGAGCAGATGCCCGTTACCAGAGACTATCGAAGACCCCACTCCGGGGATACCAGTTCTGCTAATTGACTCTTTGGACTCTGGCCCAGTCACATCCAAAGAGGTGGCTCGGGCTTCGTATAAGGACATTACAATAAGAACTGTAATTGGTTGGGTACAAAGAGGTTGGCCCGCTGCACCGGGCGAGCGTTTTAAAGAGTTTGTTAAAAAACGTGGGGAGCTCTCGGCTCAAGGGGGGTGCCTGCTATGGGGGGATCGAGTGGTGATCCCGGAGAAACTGAGGAAAAAGGTATTGGACCTCCTTCACGAAGGTCACCCAGGGATCGTAAGGATGAAGAGTCTAGTGAGAAGCTATGTGTGGTGGCCCTTAATGGACTCAGAAATTGCTGAAAGGGTAGGGAAATGCCAGGCCTGCCAGGAGTCCAGACCGCTACCCCCAACGGCCCCGATTCGGGAATGGGAGAGACCCCAGGGCCCCTGGTCTAGGATCCATATCGATTTTGCAGGCCCCTTCCACGGCCAAACCTTCCTGGTAGTAGTCGATGCCTACTCCAAATGGCTGGAAATCATTCTCATGAGATCCATGACAGCCGAGGCCGTGATCTCAGTCCTACGGCACCTCTTTGTAACCCATGGGTTGCCCGACACTTTAGTCTCCGATAACGGCCCGCAATTCACGGCAACCCAGTTTGAGGGGTACTTGGCAGAGGAGGGCATCCGGCATGTCCTCTCGGCGCCTTTCCACCCTGCGACGAACGGCCTTGCAGAACGTTTCGTTCGAAGCGCAAAGGAAGCATTGTCCAGAATCAAGCCAGGCGATTGGCAGACAAAAATCGATACATTCCTAGCAGTCCAACACAGAACCCCCTGTGTCACAACTGGCCGCAGCCCGGCCGAACTATTAATGGGTTGGAAGCTTAGGTGCCCACTAGACCGTTTAAACCCAAACTACACACCAGACGGTTACAAAGGGGGACACGGTAAAACAAGAGAGATGGCAACAGGCGACCTAGTGTGGGCACACAACTACAGCGAGGGCCTGACCTGGCTAGCAGGAACAATCCTAGAAATAACAGGACCAAAGTCATATCTAATAGAGTTGGGGGATGGCCGGGTATGGAAGCGCCACATAGACCAGATAAGAAAACGCATAACAGGTAACACAGAATCAGACGAAACATGCCCTGACTATTCAATGTTGGAATCCACAGCTGACTCAAACCCGGGGCTAACGCGGGACTTATCTGAATGCCGGGAGGTCCAGCGACGCCAACTGGTTCATCCGGAAGACAGCAGGGAAGACTCTGCAAATAATCCAGGGCCGGATGGCCTAGAGGAGGAGCTGAGAGGAACAGGCAGTCCCTCCGGCCAGCTCGACTCACTCCCAGAGAATGAATTGCGCAGGTCTGAAAGGGTCAGGAGACGCCCAGTCTACTTGCGTGATTACGTCGAAAAATAAGATGTAAATAATATGTAAATAGTGGTAAAGTGTTTTCTGGGAGGGAAGGAGTGTAATGTATCTTTAAAAGTTTTGGCGGGAAAAAAGCACGTTACTGATTGGTTGAAGCCACCGGCTAAACTGTATATAAGGAGAGGTTTTCCCGGGCACTGGTTGCTGGGTTCACCATATAGTAAAGAGCTGTTGTCACTATCCTGGTCTCCTGCCTCGTTATTGCCCGAATCTAACAGTTAGGGTTAGGGTTAGGGTTAGGGTTAGGGTTAGGGTTAGGGTTAGGGTTAGGGTTAGGGTTAGGGTTAGGGTTAGGGTTAGGGTTAGGGCTTGCCTCCAGAGATTGTAGATGCTCCAACACTGGAACTTTTTATGAAGAGATTGGATAACCATTTTTTTTTAAATTTGCATTTATATCCCGCCCTTCTCCGAAGACTCAGGGCGGCTTACACTATGTCAAGCAATAGTCTTCATCCACTTGTATATTATATACAAAGTCAACTTATTGCCCCCAACAATATGGGTCCTCATTTTACCTACCTTATAAAGGATGGAAGGCTGAGTCAACCTTGGGCCTGATGGGACTTGAACCTACAGTAATTGCAAGCAGCTGCTGTTAATAACAGACTGCATTAGTCTGTTGAGCCACCAGAGGCCCTGGTGGTCTAAGATGCAATAGGGTTTCCTGCCTAAGCAGACTAGACTGGACTAGAAGACCTCCAGGGTCCCTTCCAACTCTGTTATTCTATCTAGGCAGTCTCCATCAACACCTCTGCAAACATGCTCTCCATCAACTGCGCCAACTTTCTCAGCTCTGTGAGCCGCAAGATTGCGACACGACACCCCACACAATTCCCTACACTTTCTTCCGCCCCCTTTTTGTGAAAAGCTTTAAATCATCATTACCCTGACAGTCCATTACACCCCCAAACCCTTTTATGAAAATGTGAGGCTATGTTGGTTGACAAGTCCGTTGTGATATCCAATGGATTTTTGTATCAGAGAGGCCCGATTTAATTGCAATTCCTCCATCTCTCTCTCCCTGGGTGATCTGAGGCCAGCTATTTTGTCATAGATTTGTTGTGAGAATAAAACCCGTTTGGGTGCCAGAACTAGCTGAACATATGGTACCGTGCCAAACTGTGGCTGGTTTGGGTTAGGGTTAGCATATTTTACGAACCCAGTCACAGCAGCGTGTTAACTATGGTTTATGGCCTAGTTATCACAGGGAGGCCAGCCAACTGTGGTTTATTCAGCATTAAACCACAGTTACTTGGCTTAGTGCAACCCACGATGGCTGTCCGTGGGGGCTGTTTGGCGAGCCAAGCTAGATATTTTACATGCGACTTTGAGATTGGAGCCTGCCAACACTTCTGGATGGAAAGTGACTCGATTTATGATGTACCACATGGGGTTTTTTTTTTTATACATATATAGCAGTTACTCAATTTTAAAGGAACTATCCGCCTAAGGCTCACTTTGCCTGAGCTCCGTGGAATGGAAGAATGTGAAATAAACATTTTCGTCCCATCCCAAGTAGGGAATCAAGAAAGATTTTAATTCTTTTTGGATTCTGCCTTTTTTAATATTTTTCGATAGATGAATTCCATTCAATGTTTGATCTTCTGAAGGGGGTTTTCTAGAGCAGGATCAAGATTTCAAGGGCCTTCCTGTTTATTTTTTATTTTTTTTTTACAAATCCATGGTAAATGTCTCCAAGTCATTCATCCTGAGGGAAATCAGTATTAATGTCACCCAGCCAGCTTTTCTGAGATTTTTCCGGAAAGCCGGTGGCTGCCGAAGCAGGATTTCACATCCTTCTGGAGGGTCTTGGAAACTTTAGTCAGGACAGTGTCTCATTTCTTCAGGGAATGTTCTTATTTCCTGCTGTGAAAACTGAGCACTGTCATGCTGACAAAAAAAAAACAAAAACCTAATAAGACTTGGTGAGAAGATCAAGTGAGAGCAATCAACCGATGGAACAGAAGTTGCCTTCGGAAGTTGTGGGAGCTTCATCACTGGAGGCTTTCAAGAAGAGACTGGACTGCCCTCTCAGAAATGGTGTAGGGTCTCCTGCTTGGGCAGGGGGATTGGACTAGATGACCTGCAAGGTCCCTTCCAAATCTGTTAATCTGTCAGTTCCTACTTTCCAGCCCCCTAATTGTCTTTGTTCCTCTTTTCTGCCTTCTTTCCAGTGTGTAAATCTAGTGTACGATGATTTGAATCCAGTGTATGGTAGTGTATGGTATACGACAGGGGTGTCAAATTTGATTTAATTGAGGGCCGCATCACGATTGTGTTTGACCTCGGGGGCAGGGGGGAATGGGGTGGGCGTGGCTGAGGTGGGCGTGGCCAGCTCGACTTCACTCATTGTGGCTCCGTTTTGGCCATGATGGCCTCCTGCAGGCTTCTGACAGCAAAAACAGGGTCAGCGCATGGCCCATCCAGGTTCTGTTTTCGGCCGCGATGAGGCCGTTGCTAGCCCTCTGCCAGCCTTCTCCCCAAGCTTCGTTTTTGCTGGCAGAGCGCTGCAGAAGGCCATCGCGGCCAAAAACGGAGCTCGGGAGGGCTGCGCGTAGTGCTCCCCGGCTCCGTTTTCGCTGGCAGAGGCACCGCAGGCCGGTCTTCTGTTGTTTCCAGGGCGGCCCCATGGGCCAGATCTAAGCACCCCATCGGCCAGATCCAGCCTACAGGCCTTGAGTTCGAAACCCCTGGTGTATAATGTATTATATCTGGCAGGGTGAAAAGAAAGGCGTGCCAATGCCATGCTAGAAATCATTTGGAAGGCCTTGAAATGGAACTCGAATACAAAAATAGAAAACTGCTTATTTTTCTTTTCTTTTTTTTTTTCTTTTTTTTTTTTGAATCGCTCCAAAGCAAAATGTGTGGTCTTCTTTCCTGAACTACTCCAATCATGAAAGAGGTCATTGTTATTAAATTACAGACTTCTGAAGGCCGATGCGATACGAAAATTTATCCCCGGAACAATATGGAGCGATGCTGCATTCTTTCCCGTTAGTCAAAGACCGCTATTAATGATCTGCAGCCTGGCATTTGCATACAAATATAACAGGGCTGAAACAGGCAGGAAAATATTTGGATCTGAGGCCAAAAGAGTCTGAATTTTTTTTTTTAAATAAAACTAAACAAGTAAGTTGCCAAGGATATGTGCTATTGCACACTTTCCCTTACTAAGTCAGAAAGGTATTCTGTGTTGAGAAGCACATATATTTTTTTTAAAAAAATGGTCTTTTGCTCATCATTTTTGGGGCTGAAGTGATCTTACAGACAGCTTTTAATTAGAATAGTGTCTGGTCCTGCCATCCTTTTTCTGAGCTGGTCTTCACCGTTGTATTTATTGCTGTAAAATATTTATAACACGTCTCGTTTCCACATTCTGACAGGCTCATTGAAATGAAATACTACTAGGCGAAACAGTTGCTAATACACTCGTTACTGAATCTATTTCCAAAGCATATGTAACTCTGCATCTTGACGGATGACTAATTGGCAATTTTAGACTTGCATCTTCTTGTTTTCGTTACCTCGTTCTTTCCAGATCCTGCGGGATTAACATTTTGCTTTTGTCACGTAGGCTGTTCCTCTCTACGTCTGACTTGAGTTTATACTTCAACTGGTCTCTGAAGAAGAGTCAGAGAGGTTGTGGACAAGCGATTCTGGGCTTGTTCAGTCCTCCTGAAGCGGCTGTGAGGAGTATACCATTTCGGACAAATGACTGTCCAGTCTCTTCTTAAAAGCCTCCAGTGTTGGAAGACCCACAACTTCTGGAGGCAAGTTGTTCCACTGACTAATTGTTCTCACTGTCAGGAAATTTCTCCTTAGTTCTAAATTGCTTCTCTCCTTGATTAGTTTCTACCCGTTGCTTCTTGTCCTGCCCTCAGGTGCTTTGGAGAATAGCCTGGCTCCTTCTTGTTTGTGGCAACCTCAGAGATATTGGAACAGTGCTATCATGTAATAATAATAATAACAACAGAGTTGAAAGGGACCTTGGAGATCTTCTAGTCCAATCCCCTGTCCAGGCAGGAAACCTTACGCCACTTCAGACAAATGATTATCCAACATCTTCTTAAAAACTTCCAGTGTTGAAGTATTCACAATTTCTGGACACAAGTTGTTCCACTGATTAATCGTTCTAACTGTCAGGAAATTGCTCCTTAGTTCTAAGTTGCTTCTCTCCTTGATTAGTTTCCACCCATTGCTTCTTGTCCTGCCCTCAGGTGCTTTGGAGAATAGCTTGACTCCCTCTTCTTTGTAGCGGCCCTTGAGATATTGGAACACTGCTATCATGTCTCCCCTAGTTCTTCTTTTCAGTGGGCTAGACATACCCAATTCCTGCAACCGTTCTTCATATCTTTTAGGAAGGAAGCAGGAAGGGTCTCTCAGAGAGTTAGCAGGAAGGGTCTCTCAGAGATCATTTAGACTCAACTTTGCCCCACCAGTCACAGGACCATGTTATGCCAACGCTACCTGTCCAACCTGCAGTTTTAATACTTCCAAGGAAAAGGTGATAATTTTAGAAAGAAACAAAGCTGAACTTAGTAATAACAACACAGTCAGCCTTTCCGACAGCATGTTTAAAAGGAATCATTTTATCACCCTATGCCTTGAGATGCTGGACAGAAATTTAGTATCCTTCCTGCCATTTTTCAACTCCCTTAACAACTCTTAAGAGCTTTTGTCAAACTCCTTATGCAAGCCCTAATAAATTATGTCAGCTGGCTTCCTTATTGCCCAAATTCCGACATTAAATTTAATCTAAATCAGAGAAATACCAGGAAGACTAATAAACGGCATGTGATTTATTTGTTTTTTAGTGCTTGACGATAGTTAACCTGATTCTGGGTCTGGCTTTTAGCCAGTCGATGAAATGAATTGTGTTTTAAGACTAGATTCTTTAGAACGCAGCATGATTTCTAGCCTGTAAAATGTCTTTGATGCAAATGAAAATCCTGTATAGTCTGTCTGACCCGTCTGGAAACGTTGTTGACATAGTCAAATTGAATGAATCAAAAGGCAAAAGACTTTGGCAACTACAGGACACAGGACCAGGTGTGAAGCAGGACTTTCTCACTCTTGTCTCATGTAAATATGACCTTCTGTGTTGCCACCATAATGATAGCATTTTCTTCATTGTCTAAGGTGCCATTTGCTAGCAAAGTACACATTGCTAGGAGGAGAGGGAGAGGGAGAGGGAGAGGGAGAGGGAGAGGGAGAGGGAGAGGAGAGGAGAGGAGAGGAGAGGAGAGGAGAGGAGAAGAGAGGAGAGAAAGAAAGAAAGAAAGAAAGAAAAAGAAAGAAAGAAAGAAAGAAGAATAAGGTAGGGTAGGGTAGGATAAGAGAAGGAAGAGAGAGAGAAGAGAAGTAAGAGGAGAGGAGAAGAATAGGGTAGGGTAGGGTAGCATAAGAGAAGGGAAGGAAGTAAGGGAAGAGGAGAGGAGAGAGAGAAAGAAAGAATAGGGTAGGGTAGGGTAGGGTAGGGCAGGGTAAGAGAAGGGATGGGAAGGGATGGGAAGTAAGAGGAGAGGAGAGGAGAGGAGGAGGAGAGGAGGAGAGGAGAGAGGAGAGAGGAGAGGAGAGGAGAGGAGAGGAGAGAGAGAGAAGAGAAGAGAAAAGAAAGAAAGAAAGAAAGAAAGAAAGAAAGAAAGAAAGAAGAATAAGGTAGGGTAGGGTAGGATAAGAGAAGGGAAGAGAAGAGAAGAGAAGTAAGAGGAGAGGAGAGAAGAATAGGGTAGGGTAGGGTAGCATAAGAGAAGGGAAGGGAAGTAAGGGAAGAGGAGAGGAGAGGAGAGAAGAGAAAAGAAAAGAATAGGGTAGGGTAGGGTAGGGTAGGGCAGGGTAAGAGAAGGGATGGGAAGGGATGGGAAGTAAGAGGAGAGGAGAGGAGAGGAGAGGAGAGGAGAGGAGAGGAGAGGAGAGGAGAGGAGAGGAGAGGAGAGGAGAGGAGAATTAGAAGGGACTTTGGAGGTCTTCTACTCCAACCCCTAGGAGACCTATGCCATTCTAGACAAGTGGCTGTCCAGTCTCTTCTTAACAACCTCCAGTGATGGAGAACCTGCAACTTCTAAAGGCAAGCCGTTCCTCTGGTTAATTGTTCTCACTGTTAGGAAATTTCTCATTAGTTCTAGCTTGATTCTCTCCTTGATTAGTTTCCATCCATTGCTTCTTGTCCTGCCTTCAGAGGCTCCGGGAAAAAATGGTTGACCCCACTCTTCTTTGTGGCAGCCTCTCAAATATTGGAACACTGGTAACATGTCACCCCAGTCCTTCTTTTCACTAGACTAGATAAGCCAAATTCATGCAAGCGTTCTTCATATCTTTTAGCCACTAATTCCCTAATTGTCATATAATAATATAATATAATATAATATAATATAATATAATATAATATAATATAATATAATATAATATAATATAATATAATATAATATAATATAATATAATATAATATAATATAATATAATATAATATAATATAATATAATATAATATAATATAATATAATATAATAAAAGTTAGAAGGTACTTTGGAGGTCTTCTAGTGCAACCCCCTGATTAGGCAGGAAACCCTACACCACTTCAAACAAATGGTTATCCAACCTCTTCTTAAAAACTTCCAGTGTTGGAGCATTTACAACTTCTGGAGTCAAGTTGTTCCACTGATTAATTGTTCTCACTGTCAGGAAATTTCTCCTTAGTTCTAAGTTGCTTCTCTCCTTGATTAGTTTCCACCCGTTGCTTCTTGTCCTGCCCTCAGGTGCTTTGGAGAATAGCTTGACTCCCTCTTCTTTGTGGCAGCCCCTGAGATATTGGAACACTGCTATCATGTCTCCCCTAGTCCTTCTTTTCATTAAACTAGACATAGCCAGTTCCTGCAACTGTTCTCCATATGTTTTAGCCTCCAGTCTCCTAATCATCTTGTTTGCTCTTTTCTTTGAACAAACAATAGAGCATTGAAGAAAAGAATATGGCTCAACCAGAGTCTTCCTTCTAGTGGGCTCTAGGTGAGATGCCTAACAGAAAATGGACATAAACAGCAGAAGAGAGCCACTGATGCTCTTCTTCACATTGGTTGAGGCTGCAGCTCCTTATTTTCAAAACTTAGAAGCCCCTTAAGCTTCAACCTATAATTTTCTGTCCAGCCACCTGTTTTGATTTACATGAGACTATTCTCCAGTCCTTGGATTGGAGTAAGGTCTTACTCTAGGGCAGGGGTCTGCAAACTTGGCTCCTTTAAGACTTGTGGACTTCAACTCCCAGAGTTCCTCAGCCAGCTGAGGAACTCTGGGAGTTGAAGTCCACAAGTCTTAAAGGAGCCAAGTTTGCAGACCCGTGCTCTAGGGAGTTGCGAAATGGACACTGAGGATTTGAGGCAGATTCATCAACTGTGCAATGCCACAACACCAGCTTTGGCTTGGCCAGCTTTGGCTTGGCCAAATTTGGCCAACTTTGGCTTGGCCAGCTGAGCAAACCAAGCCATGTTGGTTTATAAGCTGTCCTATAAAGCTTGGCAGGCTGTAAGAAACTGCGGCAATGCGTATTAAAACTCTCTTGGGATGTGCTATACAAGACTGTAGAAAGTTAGCACCCACCCCTCTCCTAGAAGAGTAAAATATTTTAGGAAATATTAAAAAAGGCAAAATATTGTATTTCCCTGGATGATAAAAGAAGAAACATGTTTTAAAGACAGAAAACGGCTCCCAGCCCACAGCACGTATTTGTTGCCCATTAAGAAAGACTGGGCCAGCCTATCTACAAAACAAAAGACCTTCAGCTTCAGGGTGGTGGGATTATCCTTCAGGGCAAAACCATTCAGCCCCAATAGGAACTGCAAAACAAGCCCCTTTATTGCATCAGCCAAAGCTTCAACCAAGCCTGACTCAAGACAACCTACAAAATTAGCCAATAGAATGCACAGGAACAGGAAGCTCAAGTGCAAAGCCCAAGGGAAGGTATAAATGCCTCTCTCAACTCCATGTGTTCAGTTGCACCAGGACTACTTGCTTAATGGTTTGGCGTCATTAAAAACCATCTTTCCAATCAGCCTCCACGTTTCCAGTGTCTTTTTCCCCACTTGGAACTGAACCAGGTAGATATTTCTTCCAACAATATGATCCTGAAAACTACGCTAAAAGCTAGAGAATAGGAAGACAGTATTTCAATAAACACTCGATTTCTTTAAGGCATTTCTAAAGCGTCTGTCATTAAAACGATCCACAAGCCGTAGAAGTATTTGTTTTCTTTCTTTGTTATACCGCCTTCGTTATTTTTGCAAAAAAACCACCAGGGCAACGAACACATTCAACACATCTTCCTCTTCCTCCTCCTATTTTCCCCACAACAACAACCCCTGTGACATGGATTTAGCTGAAAGACAGTGACTTTGGCCCAAAGTCACCCAGCTGGCTTTTACGCCAGAAGCAGTACTAGAATTCAGTTTCCTGGTGATGGGCCCAAAGACGTCCAGTTGACTTTTATGGCTAAGGTGAGACTTGAACTCACGGTCTACTACTTGCTAGTCTGGTGACTTAGCCATTAGACCAGGGGTGTCAAACTCAAGGCCCGGGGGCTGGATCTGGCCTGCGGGGTGCTTAGATCTGGCTTGTGGAGCCTCCCTGGAAACACTGAAGGACTACCCCCACAGTGCCTCTGCCAGTGAAAACGGAGCTCGGGAGGACCACATGCAGCCCCCACGAGCTCCATTTTCACTGGCAGAGGGCTGTAGGACACCATTGCGGCCAAATATACAACACAGGTGCGCCCCTCCTGAGCTCTGTTTTTGCTGGCAGAGGGCTAGCAAAACAAACTACTAGCAAGAGTGCATTTGATGACAAGGCAAGAAGGCATCAAGAAATTCCTCCACTGGAGACAATGCATCCCCCCCCCCCCGGTCCTGCCTGGGCCACCACAGGCGCCCCCAACACGAGTGTCATCGAGCTGGCCACGCCCACTCCGGCCATATGCCCCTCCCCCGGCCACCCGAGATCAAACACAACACTGAGGCGGCCCGCAATGAAATTGAGTTTGACACCCCTGACAAGAAGACATCAAGAAATTCCTCCACTGGAGACAATGGATTCCCCACCCGAGCCCTGCGCAGACCACCACAGGCGCCCCCGACACGAGTGACATCGAGCTGGCCACGCCCACTCCAGCCATGTGCCCCTCCCCCGGCCACCCGAGATCAAACACAACACCGAGGCGGCCTGCAATGAAATTGAGTTTGACACCCCTGGCAAAAAGGCATCAAGAAATTCCTCCACTGGAGACAATAGATCCCCCACCCCAGCCCGGCCCAGACCACCACAGGCGCCCCCGACACGAGTGACATGGAGCTGGCCATGCCCACCCTGGCCATGCCCTTCTCCCGGCCACCCGAGGTCAAACACAACCCCGAGGCGGCCCGCAATGAAATCAAGTTTGACAACCCAATTTTGGGGTTTTTTTTGTTTCTTTTGAAAAAATTTTATTTTTTGACAAAAAAAGAAAACTCATCAAAACAATTACAATGTGCTGCATGGGGTGTTAACAGATCTTCTTGTGCAATCACAAAATAAACATCTCTTTCATACATATATCTTATCTTTTCTAACATATCTTTCCATCTAGCCAATAGTAAAATGAATCCCATATTTTATAATGTTGCTTATCTTCTTGCTCTCAAATGTCAATTTACTCATCTCTGCACATTCCATCATTTTCCTAATTATTTTCATCTTGACAACCCGGTTTGTTGAAATAGAAATCTACTCCGAAGATATTTTTTGAAGAATTTAAAAAAACAAACAAAAACCTATCCCTTTCCTGAAGTTTGTCTTCTTTGTTCCCCGTGACCTTTTCATGAGATGCCCGAGAGAGTTAGCACCTGAATGCACATCCTCCTGGCCACCACGAGTCCCTCGTTTGTTTCTCTTCTCTTTCTTGGAGAAGAGAAAAATATCCAGTAGCTCAAGATAACTTCCTGATGTCATCTGCTTGCACACTGCACCGCCCAGGGCCTGACCTTCTCTTTCACAACCATCAAGTTTTTCCCCAAGAGGTGTGGGAAAAGGAACTCGTTTGTAGCCATTGTTTTGCCTCCACCTATTTCCTTCTCCGTTTTCTTAAACTTGCTCCCCCACCACCACCAACCCCGTTTCGCTGTCTCTCAACAATAGCTTTGTTTCCACAGCTGCGCGGATTCTGTTTCTCAGGCCCGTTTCCCATTTTTTGGGAACTACTAGGGTGGGATTCATTCATTTTGTTTAACTTGGAAAGGCCCGGTGTAATATTGCCGACTGATAACAGATGGAATAAGCGGAGGGGAGGTTGGTTTTTTGTTTTTTTTTACTCCTTTCGCGAGTTTTCCAATCTGTAAGCTTGATCGTCCCGTTTTGAGGCTTGCCTAAGAGAAAGGTTGCTGGGCAAATTGTGGACAGGAAGACTGGAAAAAGCCAAATGTTTAAGCAGAGATCTTGGTAAAAAGATCAAAATGGAGCTCATCCTACTCCTAAGATTAAGGCTTGCAGATTTGGCCGCTGGGTGTTTTTGATGTATTTATTTCTTCATCGTATAATATATTTGCCCATCTCACCTAAGGTAATTTTGGGTAGCTCACAAAGTTAAAACAAAATACAGTAGAGCAGGGGTCTGCAAACTTGGCTCTTTTAAGACTTGTGGACTTCAACTCCCAGAGTTCCTCAGCCAGCAAAGCTTTGCTGGCTGAGGAACTCTGGGAGTTGAAGTCCACAAGTCTTAAAAGAGCCAAGTTTGCAGACCCCTGCAGTAGAGAAATCCCAAAGGTTTGGTGGTTTTTTTTGGACTTTCTTACTTTTCTTTGAGGACGTTTCGCCTCTGATACCAAGAAGCTTGTTCAGCTCTGAAGAAGCTTCTTGGATGAGAAGCAAAATGTCTTCAAGGGGTTGTCCCAAAGAAGCTTTCTTTCCAAGAGGCAACAGGACTTTCTGGCTTTTCTTTGTAGGTGAAAACTCCTCTGAAGAAGCTTCTTGGATGAGAAGTGAAACGTCTTCAAAGAAAAACCAGAAAGTCCAGTTGCATCCTGAAAAAAGCACCTTTGGGACAATCATGACCTGGATGGCTGAGAGCAGTGGTGAAATCCAATTTTCTGTGGCTTGGTGGGCGTGGCTTGGTGGCTGTGGCAGTTCTGTGGGTGTGGCTTGGTGGGCGTGGCTTGGTGGGCATGGCAGGGGAAGGATATTGCAAAATCTCCATTCCCACCCACTCCAGGGGAAGGATAACAATGCAAAACCTTCATTCCCCCCCACTTGGGGGCCAACCAGAAGTGATATTTGCTGGTTCTCCAAACTACTCAAAATCTGCTACCGGTTCTCCAGAATCTGCCAGAACTTGCTGGATTTCACCCCTGGCTGAGAGTCTCCATAGACACAGTAGAGAAATAGAGCCAAAGTCATATGACAAAAACTATTAGAATGCATTAAAAACAAAAATAACTATTAAAAGCATAAAAAACATAATCTGTGAGAGTACAATCAAATTTACTAACAATATAGACATACAGGAGGCTCCACACTACTTATCATATGGTGAGTGCATTGAATAGAATAGAATAGAATAGAATAGAATAGAATAGAATAGAATAGAATAGAATAGAATAGAATTTTTTATTGGCAAGTGTGATTGGAATTTGTCTTGGTGCATATGCTCTCAGTGTACATAAAAGAAAAGATATGTTCATCAAAAATCATAAGGTACAACACTTACTGATAGTCATAGGGTACTAATAAGCAATCAGGAAACAGTATCAGTATAAATCATAAGGATTCAAGCAACAAAGTTACAGTCATACAGTCATAAGTGGAAGGAGATTGGTGATGGGAACGATGAGAAGATTAATAGTAGTGCAGACTTAGTAAATAGTTTGACAGTGTTGAGGGAATTATTTGTTTAGCAGAGTGATGGCGTTCAGGAAAAAACTATTCTTGTGTTTAGTTGTTCTGGTGTGTAGTACTCTATAGGGTCATTTTGAGGGTAGGAGTTGAAACAGTTTATGTCCAGGATGTGAGGGGTCTGTAGATATTTTCACAGCCTTCTTTTTGACTCGTACAGTATACAGGTCCTCAATGGAAGGCAGGTTGGTAGTCATTGTTTTTTCTGCAGTTCTAATTATCCTCCGAAGTCTGTGTCTGTCTTGTTGGGTTGCAGAACCAAACCAACGGTTATAGAGGTGCAGATGAAAGACTCAATAATTCCTCTGTAGAATGGATGAGATCAGTCAATTTTGCTGACCCCAACCTAATTATTGAAAAAAACATTTTATGGGGGGTGCTTGGTGCTCTCTGAGCTTGGTTATTTTCTTGAAGATGTTTGATTACCCAAACTGGGTAACATCATCAGTGCTAGCAAGAAAATTATCAACTCAGAGAGCACAAAGGTCCCCACATTTCGACCCTGAGCTACAAATATTATCCTTTATTGGAACATTTTATGCATTGCTTTCTTTTGAATTTCGTCAGCCTGGTATTTTCCAGGACAGGCATGTTTGTCTATCCACTCCTATCGATCAGTAAACAATAACCCAGTCCTGGGAAAATGGAAAGCATGAAAAAGAGATTCAAAATAACCCTGCCTTGATTCTCTTTGGTAGAAGGGCAGGCAGAAGGAAAATCTGACAGGCTTTCGAGATTCTATTATTGCACCCTACAACAATAAAAGTAGTTTTCTCATGATCCTTGGGATGCCTGTTTCCTGACTTGGATCACTGCCCAGACCTGGCATCATCTAAGTCAGCCTGAATAACGCCCATATTGCCTCAGGGACAATGAGACTAGAGGCCAACATGACGTAAAGACGGGGTGCCTATGGGATCCAATACCTTTAAACGATGGAAGCGTCATTATATTACAGGTTCTGCTCCTTTCTTGGGCACATACATCATAACTCATATAACTTTTCTGCAGAGCAACTTTTCTGCAGAAAAAATAATTGCTACTAAACTTCCTTCCATTGAGGACCTGTATACTGCACGAATCAAGAAGAGGGCCATGAAAATATTTACAGTTCCCTCACATCCAGGACATAAACTGTTTCAACTCCTACGTTCAAAACAACGCTATAGAGCACTGCACACCAGAACAACTAGACACAAGAACAGTTTTTTCCCGAAGGCCATCACTCTGCTAAACAAATAATTCCTTCAACACTGTCAAACTATTTACTAAATCTGCACTACTATTAATCTTCTCATCATTCCCATCTCCAATCTCTTTCCACTTATGACTGTATGACTGTAACTTTGTTGCTGGCAATCCTTATGATTTATATTGATATATTGACCATCATTTGTGTTGTAAATGTTGTACCTTGATGAAGATATCTTTTCTTTTATGTACACTGAGAGCCTATGCACCAAGACAAATTCCTTGTGTGTCCAATCACACTTGGCCAATAAAAATTCTATAACACAAAAGGGGTGGAGCTCTCAGAATGATGATGCAAGACTACTTTCATGATTTGGCTCCTTTTATTTTATTTTATTTTATTTTATTTTATTTTATTATTTATTTTATTTTATTTTATTTTATTTTATTTTATTTTATTTTATTTTATTTTATTTTATTTTATTTTATTTTATTTTATTTTATTTTATTTTATTTTATTTTATTTTATTTTGGTTAGTCAAACATGAACCAAGTTTCCCCGAAAATAAGACCCTGTCTTATATTTTTGGAATCCCAAAATAAGCACTTGGCCTTATTTTCAGGGAGGTCTTATCATTATGGGGCGCGTGGAGCAAGCCTCTTGCCATCTTACGTGATTTCCAGCTCCATCGCATTTCTCGCCATTGTGTGCAGGGAAACAAGTTGTACCGTTAAAAAAAAAAACTTCTTGTGAGTTCAATCAATTCTAACTTCTCAAACGCCCACCTCTGCACTAGGTCTTATTTTTGGGGGAGGGCTTATTTTGGGGGGAGGGCTTATTTTAGCACATGTGCTCAAAAGCCCAATTAGGCTTATTATCCAGGGAGGTTTTATTTTTGGGGAAACAGGGTACAGGGACAGTAGGACACTGCTGCGCTTATCCACGCCCCCTTTACGGACCTCTTAGGAATGGAGTGAGGTCACCGGTAGACAGTCTAAGGTTGACGCTGTGGGGGGTTTGAGGATGTAACAATGGAGTCGGGTAGAGCATTCCAGACGTTGACGACTCTGTTACAGAAGTCGTATTTTCTGCAATCGAGTTTGGAGCGGTTTACCTTGAGTTTGTATCTATTGTTTGTCTGTGCAAAGGGGGGTTTCAGCAGGTTCTGATCATTTCTAGAGAACCAGTAGCGGAAATTTTGAGTAGTTTGGAGAACCAGTAGTAAAAATTCTGACTGGCCTCGCCCTCATCTATTCTCTGCCTCCGAAGTCCCAGCTGATTGGGAGGAAATGGGGATTTTGCAGTAACCTTCCCCTGCCATGCCCACCAGGCCACGCCCACCAAGCCATGCCACACCCACCAAGCCACACCCACAGAACTGATAGTAAAAAAATTTGAAACCCACCTCTGTGCCTGTGTATTTTTGAGATTGAAGTATTTGTTGACTGGTAGGACATTGTAGCAGACAATTTTGTGTACTATGCTTATGTTAGCCCAGCAGTAGTCAACCTGGTCCATACCGCCCACTAGAGGGCATTCCAGCTTTCATGGTGGGCGGTAGGGGTTTGTATTTATTTATTTATTTATAGTTTAATTTCTATACCGCCCTTCTCCCGAAGGACTCAGGGTGGTTTACAGCCTTATTAAAAACACAAATAATACATAATACAAATAACAAATTTAAAATGAATTTAAAACAAATATTAAATAGGCCTAATTAACTAAAACGGTCATAGACCGACGTAAAAACCCTTAAAATTTAAAGGGTTAAAATTTAAAATTATAATTAAAATGCACTCAATATTGTCCAGTTGTCCAATACTGAAGCACTTTCCTTTTTTAAAATTTAATTGACTTTTTAAAAATTTTTCATAGTATTATTTAAAAACATTTTCCTTAGGTTTTCATAAAATTCCCAGTGACAATTTAAATTTCTGAAAATATAGTATTTGTATCGCCCACTCATAAGTTTAGTTCACATTACATAAGTGAAACTAAATGGCGCTATAGTGCGACCGCAAACAAAAGAGCCTCGTCCCAGAATAGCTTGCGCATCTCCTCCCGAACCGGTGGACGGTTATAAAATTTTACTACTAACAGAGATACAAAAGTGAGCGGTAGCTATAAAAAGGTTGACTACCCCTGGGTTAGACCATAGGCGGCGCAGTTCCAGGTTGTCCAAGCCCAAAATTTCAAGCCTGGTGGCATAAGGGATTCTATTGTGAACAGAGGAGTGGAGTAAACCTTGAGGTTTCCTGCCGATGCCTCTATCTGGAGAGTAGTTTGTTTAGCAAAGTAGGGGTGCACCAAGAAGGGGGTGTCATGGGACAGTCTGCCCTGCATGCAAGCAATAGGTGTGTTGTGTGAGAGACTGACTGAGTGAGTGAGTGAGCGTATGTGCTGATGAACATACAAGGTGACTAGTGGTGTGTATGGAATCAGGTCACTGCTGCCCATGTGCCCATGTGCCAATCAACTGTTTGTATCAACAGTGATGAAGGAAGAAGATGTCCCTAAAGCTTTTAATGAAAATAAGAACTAGGGGTGACATGATAGCAGTGTTCCAATATCTCAGGGGCTGCCACAAAAAAGAGGGAGTCAAGTTATTCTCCAAAGCACTTGAGGGCAGGACAAGAAGCAATGGGTGGAAACTAATCGAGGAGAGAAGCAATTTAGAACTAAGGAGGAATTTCCTGACAGTTAAGAACAATTAACCAGTGGAACGACTTGCCTCCAGAAGCTGTGAATGCTCCAACACTGGAAGTTTTAAAGAAGATGTTGGACAACCTTTTGTGTGAAATGGTGTAGGGTTTCCTGCCTGAACAGGAAGGTTGGACTAGAAGACCTCCAAGGTCCCTTCCAACTCTGTTATTGTATTGTATTGCATTGCATTGCATTGCATTGCATTGCATTGTATCATATTGTATTGTATTTTGTCTTGTACTGTTCTGTGCCACTCCATTCCCACCCCTCCCCTCTCCTCTCCTCCCCTCCCCTCCCCTTCCCTTCCCTTCCCTCCCATCCCATCCCATCCCATCCCCTCCCTCCCTCCCCCCCTCCCTCCCTCCCTCCCTCCCTCCCTCCCCTCCCATTCCATTCCATTCCATTCCATTCCATTCCATTCTATTCTATTCTATTCTATTCTATTCTATTCTATTCTATTCTATTCTGTCAGTTTTGACTCTTTGCAACTAGCCCCTTACTTAGTATGACTAGTCCAAGGTCAACTGTTGGCTCTTTGCCCAAGGCAGGACTAAAACTCATAGTCTTCCAGTTTCCTAATTGGGCTTTTGAACACTGGTCCAAAGTGACTGTCAGTAATGGAGGAGGCAGTTTAAAAGGTCCATTCTGGGTGTCAAATATGCTTGACATCCTTCGGTAGAAATGACTCCCAATTCTTTTCCATTTGAAATGTAATGCGTACTTAAAGAAATGTTCAAAGATTGACTATTACCTTCGTCATTTTGTTTTCCTTTGAGACCGAGCAGATGTTTCTAAGATTTCTCAATTAGCCTATAAGGCCAGGCTTAATTCTCATTTATTTATTTTATTTATTTATTTATTTGATCGTATTTATATACCGCCCTATCTCCCGAAGGACTCAGGGCGGTTTACAGGCACTTAAAAACACATAAACACATAAATACAATATAAAAACAATTAAAAAACTTATTCTAAAAGCCCCAAAAATTAAAAATATAGAAATAAAACCCAATTTAAAACCCATAAATTTAAAATCTAGCTCAGTCCTGCGCAATTAAATAAGTGTGTTTTAAGCCCGCGGCGGAAGGTCCGAAGGTCCGCAAGCTAACACTTTCATTTTTTGCAGTCAAGTTCCAAAAGCTAAGAATGAGAAACGGTTCATCGTTTCCAAAAATAAGATCTGCAAAACGAGATACGGGAAAGTCACTACCTCCACTTTTCGTTTCCATTCGAAATGGCAATCTTGGTCTCTTGTTCAGAGGAATTCAGATATTTCACAGAATAGGAAAAGGGGAAATAATCGCCCATCTAAAACACTAGAATTTTAAACTCCGCTGTGTGTTTTTTTTTAATCATCCTCGGTTGCTGGAACACAAAGCCAAAATGTACATGTTTAAAATGTAGCATACATTTATACGAGGAATCCCAGACTGCCTGTCTCCCTGCAGAGAGCTGACTCACATCCAAAAATCAAGAATAGGGCAGGTTCCAGACCCACCACCATTCTTCCTTTTTTACACAATCAAATTAAGTCCAAAAAAAAAGAAGAAGTTAGTGGGTCAGACTGGTGTCTCCCTTGAATATAAAACCAGCCAGGAGGGCTTCCTTGAACATAAACCAGTGAGATTTTCCAAGCAAAATGACACCCATATCATTTAATAAAAGGAAATGGAATGTACTCTTGTTGGAGTAGGAGCATTCTTCTCTCTCTCTTTCTTTTTTTACATAATAATTTTTATTCAGCTTTTTTAGTTTTAAAATCACATTTCCATTTTTACAGCTTTCAGTTATTGGAATCAATTCTAATGAACTAATTCTGCTATCTTGAATAATTCCAAAATCTGAAGAGAGGAACTCTTAGTTGCTGTGTCAGCTTGAAAACTTCCTTTTTATGACCCTATTGTAGTCCCTATTCAGGGTCTTTGAACAGGAGGGAACCATGCTTTTGAATAATACATAAACATTCTTCTCCTGCTCCTATTTAAAAACAGATTTTGATTGATTTAGGATTAGGGGGAAATTCCAATTCTTTCATTTCTGGGTCCTTTTATTTTCCAAAGATTAGGGATGACTGGATGGAGCTGAGCCTTTACTGGCCTGCTGCCCTTCCTGATGCCAATGCAGGGTTTGCAGCAGATACTTTTTCTTTGCTCCCTGAGGTAGAAACATCTGCTGCTACCTAGGATTGAATTCTCAAGCTTCTGAGTGGGAGTGAACCATGCAGCTCGCTATGTCAGCTTGAAGACAGGAGAAAATGCTGGGATATCTGCTATGAAAGGTCATCTGAGAACCAGGGGTGGGTTCTACTTATCTTTACTACCAGTTCACAATGGGAGCATGCGCACATGCGCAGATCATCAATTATGACGTCTGGGCGGGTGGGCAGAGCCTTCCGCCACTTTTACTACCGGTTCTATAGAACGGTACAGAAACGGGAGCAACCCACCACTGCTGAGAACCTCTTTCTGTACTTCAGAAGTCCTTCCAACCATTCCCACAACTCTAGTTTCTCCTTGCCTTCCCCGGATACCCTTCCTTTTCTCCCTCCCACCCATGGAGGGAAAATGCAATTCCATTTTGTCTTATATTGGTTTTATGGTGTTATATTTGAGCAGGACAAGTCAGCTGGAATTGGGCGGTGCCTAAATCAAATCAAATCAATAAATCTATGCAACTGCACCATTAAAATCATTTCACAATTCCCCCACCATTCCAAGTACCATTACCGAGGGAGGCATACAAGTTCTTGATCGCTATGTTCTAAATAAACTCTGTACTTGCCAGCATTCCGTTGTGTTTTGCACTGCACTGTGCAAGGATTCACGGAGATACCCATCGCTGCCCATGATTCCTTACACAATAAAATTGGGACTGAGTTGTAACTCAGAGCAAACTTCCAAAATTAGCCAAGGTCATCCAAGGGCTACCAAATAATAATAATAATAATAATACAGGGGATTTTTTTTAAAAAAAATACAGGCTTATATTTGCAAAGTTGGCAGCTGGTTTGTGATGCTCATCCTGGACTTCACCTTTAGCTAGGCAGACGTGTCTCGTAAAGCTGAGAAAACAAGCTATTTCCTGATACATGGACATCACATCTGAAACGAGAAGGGTAAAGTGTGTATGGTTATATAAACGCCACTTAACAGCTGGCGCGTAAACTTTCATATCCTACCGAAGTCCTGTAACAAGCTCGCCTATCAAAAAGAGGGCTAGGCTTTTCCATTTTTATTTTTATTCTAAAAAGAAAATATAAACCACAGTAATTCTGAGGAAATAGGTTTCCTGTCTGCCTTGTTTTTCGGTTCGCATCTAATTAAGTGCAGATTTTTGGCCAGTTGATCGTTTTTCCACAGATATCAGAAAATGAAGTTTACAAACTTAGGAAAGGATAAAAGATGCTTGATAAGGCAGGAATTAACTGACATACTAATTCCCGGGTGGATTCCTTTTTTATGTCATACTAAAAGTGTGACGTAGAACAGCCGGTTGCTCTAAGGACAATGAGATGCTCATTCGATTTCCATTTCAACTCCCAAGCCGCCTATATATATATAAACGTCGCCAAGACACTTCCAATTCTCGTTTCAGTTCAAACCCCCACTAGCAGTTAAAAAGGAAGAAACAGCTGCAATCACACATTGCTCCCAGAAGCACGAAGCTGAAGCCTGAAGAAGATGAATGAGACTTCGTCAAAACGTCGCCAAGACACTTTCAATTTTACGCGGGAGAAAACCCGAATAACCAAAGACCTACATACAAACACCCGCAAAAACCTCAGAAAACTATATATATATATATATATATATATATATATACATATATATATATATATATATATATATATATATATATATATATATATTTTCATCCCAGAAATAAATAAATGCCCCCTTTTAATACGATTGTGAAATCTTGAAATTTATGACCTCTCCTATAATGTTGTGAACTTTGTTTTAGGTTTTATACAAAGTGTTGGCGTGAAAGCTTGCGAAATCTTGCAAAAAATTCAGCATCTTTGCAGCAGGGCCAGTTAGGAGGCAGAGCTGGGGGCAGAGTTAAACATGTCATTATCTTAGTATCCTTACATGGCCACAAGCGATCCAAGTTCAGCCCTCCTTGAATTGCTTTGACTCTTCTTATCTGGTTCCAGTTTAGTGCTGACTGTTTGACTAGATTTTTATGTATAGGTTTGAAGACATCTTGTGCGCTGCAACTCAACATAGGGTCATGATCCTTTGTGCCTGAGAGGGTCTGGGTTCTACCACAGGAATCTTAATCTTGTAAACTTAATCTTGCATAGCTTCTTCTCCAGAAACACTACACTACTAACCAGAGCATATAAAACATTTGCTAGACCAATTCTTGAATACAGCTCGCCTGTCTGGAACCCACACCTCATTTCAGACATTAATACAATTGAGCGTGTCCAGAAATATTTTACAAGAAGAGTTCTCCACTCCTCTGATTACAACAAAATACCTTATGCCACCAGACTTGAAATCCTGAATTTAGAAAATTTAGAACTCCGCCGCCTTCAACATGACCTGAGTTTAACTCATAGAATCATCTGCTACAACGTCCTTCCTGTTGAAGACTACTTCAGCTTCAATCACAACAATACACGAGCACACAATACACGAGCTTAATGTGAACCGCTCCAATCTTGATTGCAGAAAATATGACTTCAGAAACAGAGTTGTTAATGCCTGGAATGCACTACCAGACTCTCTCCCAAAATTCCCAAAGCTTTAACCAAAAACTGTCTACTATTGACCTCACCCCATTCCTAAGGGGTCTGTTAGGGGCGTGCATAAGAGCACCAACGTGCCTACCGTTCCTGTCCTAATGTTCCCTTTGATTGTATCCAATTTCATAGTTATTACATACTTATGATTATATTTATGCTTATATATCATATAATCATTTCATGCTTATGCTTATATATACTGTTGTGACAAATAAAATAAATAAATAAATAAAATAAAATAAATAAATCTTTCAAAGAAGAAAAGATAACAGTGGGTGGTGACAAATACAGGAGTGGGCTTTAAAAATTTTAGCAAAGGGTTCTCTGCCCAGTTGCTGGATGGGTTTGGCCATGGTGGGCATGGCCTAGTCAGCCTCCTGCACCATGGGGGGGCATTTTTGCCTTCCCAGGGCTCCGTAGGCTTTCCTCAAGCCTCTGGGAGGGCAAAAACGGCCTCCCGAGGCTCTGGAGGCACTCTGGAGGCTGGAAATGGGCCCATTTCCAGCCTTCCTGAACTTCTAGTAGGCCCATTTTTTGCCCTCCCCAAGCCTCCGTGCGTGCCCTGCACTTACCTGCAAAACAGGCCATGTAGGGACTCCTGGGAGGGGCAGGGTGGGTGGGGCCAACCAGGAGTGGGATTTTGGGGTTCTCTGAACTGCACAGAATCTTAGCTAGAGGTTCTCATAAACCCCTGCAGCCCACCCCTGGGCAAATACCATGGCACTCAACTCCTTAATGTTGTTTTTGGGGATCTTACAAGACTTTAGTGTCTTGTATGACAACTCATGAGATGTGGGGTGATAACCAGGATAACTAAATTTTAGGTGGTGACATGCTTTGTTTGAGATGTCAGGATATGTTTTCATACCCCAAGATACCATTTTGTCATCCCTGGCATGTGGTCTTCCATTTTTCACCAACTTAGTTAAAATAGCTAAGCTTCCCTGGGGATTAATTGCAGAATTCTTATCTAGGAAAAGGGACACAATGGCTCAGTAGTTAAAGATGCTGAGTTTGTCAGCTGGAAAACTGACAGCCCAGGTTCGAGACTCAAGTGCCATGTGATGGGGTGAGCTCCTGTTACTTGCCCTACATTCTGCCCACTTACCAGTTCAAAAGCATGCACGTGTGAGTAGATAAATAGGTACCACAAGAGCCTCGGTGGCGCAGTGGTTAGAGTGGAGTACTTGCAGGCTATTTCTGCTGCCTGCCGGCTGCCTGCAATTTGGCAATTCAAATCCCACCGGGCTCAAGGTTGACTCAGCCTTCCATCCTTCCGAGGTGGATAAAATGAGAACCCAGATTGTTGGGGGCAATAGGCTGACTCTGTAAACCGCTTAGAGAGGGCTTTAAAGCACTGTGAAGCAGTAGATAAGTCTAAGTGTTATTGCTATTGCTACCACTTTGGTGGGACGATAACAGCATTTTATATGCCTCGGCATATGGTTATGCTGGCCATATGACCACAGAAATGTCTTCAGGCAATGCTCACTCCCTCCAAAAAGTTGGACATGACCCAACAGGGGAAATCTTTACCTTTATATGGGAATAAGAAAAAAAAAGGAATTTTTTTTTACAGACTGTTATGAGATTTATGACTCCATAAAAGTATCCAAAGGAGTTCAATTTTTTTTTCATATTCATTGGATTGCTGAATCTGTGATGCTTTCCAGCTTGTGGAACATCTATTGTTGTGTCTGAACAGATACCTGGTAATCGGAAAGGGATGATTCGGTTGACTCAGCTCTGATGATTGATTCTCTGATTGAAATCATCTTTGCAGTGCTGCAACCAGGGAATAAAATGCCTCCGCTTGTGAATCAGATTCATAATTAGTCACCCTCCAAATTATGAGCCATACTCATAGCAAAAGGGGTTGGGAAAAAATTAATGAATGCAAGCTTTTCCAGCATTTCGGTGGGAACGCGGTGACCAAATTTGAAACTCTCTTGGCCAAGTGATTCAAAACACTGCGTTTTGTGGTCTGGTTCTAGATCTGGCTGAATTTTCCAGTTTGGTTTTGGTTCAGGTCAGTGAAAGTTCAGGAATGGTTTAGCGCCCCTGAACCAAATGGTTCAACTTCAGTTCACATTAAAAAAAAAAAAAGTTAATATAAGACAGATCACAAAGGATTATTTCCAAATGAGTTCAAAACTGTATTGGCAATTGCTGTTCCTCTTCCGTTCAGGTAACTATATGAACTTGTGTGTGTTCACATATATAGTTACATATAACCAAGTTTAAAAATTTGGCTTAATGTACAATTTGTACTAATTTGGTTTAATTAGTATGCCCAGGCCAATGTCTTGGTTTTGTATCCTTTTTTATTTTGCTATTTTTATATACATTTTTGGGAAGATGTTCTTTTATGTCAAGATTCAGTTGTGCAGAACCTTGGAGAAAGGATCCAATACAAGGAAGGTAAATAAATCAATAAATACTGCTAGCTGTGGATTAAATATGTCAAAGGAATTATCTCTCTGGGCATTTAGGAATATCGGGCTGAGAAAGTATAGAGTAGAGTAGAGTAGAGTAGAGTAGAGTAGAGTAGAGTAGAGTAGAGGAATGGAGTGGAATGGAGGAGAAGGGAAGGGAAGAGAAGAGAAGAGAAGAGAGAGGAGAGGAGAGGAGAGGAGAGGAGAGGAGAGGAGAGAAGAGGAGAGGAGAGGAGAGGAGAGGAGAAGAGAAGAGAAGAGAAGAGAAGAGAAGAGAAGAGAAGAGAAGAGAAGAGAAGAGAAGAGAAGAGAAGAGAAGAGAAGAGAAGAGAAGAGAAGAGAAGAGGAGAAGAGAAGAGGTCTTTATTGACCATACACAAGAAATTTGCCTTTGGTGCATAAGTTCTCAATGTACATACAAACAATAAAATAAAATAAGATATCAATAAGAGAAGGTAGTAGAAAAGATGGGTAATAATAATACAGCCCTACTACATGGGTGGTAGACGCAGTGGCTCAGGGGCTAGGACGTTGAGCTTGTCGATCAAAAGGTCAGCAGCTGGGCAGTTCAAATCCCTAGTGCTGCCGTGTAACGGGATGAGCTCCCGTTACTTGTCCCAGTTTCTGCCAACCTAGCAGTTTCAAAAGCACGTAAAAATGCAAGTAGAAAAAATAGGGACCAACTTTGGTGAGAAGGTAACAATGTTCCGTGCGCCTACGGTGTTGAATCATGCCGGCCACATGACCACGGAGACGTCTTCGGACAGCGCTGATTCTTCGGCTTTGAAACGGAGATGAGCACCGCCCCCTAATAATAATAATAATAATAATAATAATATTTTAATTTGTATACCGCCCTTCTCCCGAAGGACTCAGGGCGGTGAACAGGCAGATAAAATATAAATACACACAATAATTTAAAACAACCCTTAAAAAACTGATTTAAATGCCCAAAACCTAGAGTCGGGAACAACTAGCACGTATGTGCAAGGGGATCCTTTACCTTTTTACTACATGGGTAAATATCCTTAGACATAAAAATGAAAAAAAAAAAGAAAAAGAAAAATGAAAGAAAGGGAAAATTAAGATTGTTCCTTATCAATCTACGTTACAGATACTTGGCTCTTTTCAGCGCATACCTTTTTTCTTTTCCATTTCTGTGGTGGGAACCAATTATTTGACTAGCCAAAAGCAATTTTTCACTATTTCAATGATGTATCAGCATTCTACTGTATGTAGGCTGATGACAGCTATCTAGGAATAAAGAATTCTCTGTTGTAATGCCATACCTCCTTTGACATAAAAAATTTCCATGGTTTCAAGGCCATTGGTAAACAAATAAGAGAAATGCTAATGCTTAGAAGCTTTGGAAAAAAACCTTCTGACTGTTGTGGTCCACCAGGAGCCTGCGGAGCTAGCAACAGAGTCGGACAGCGATGAGGCTGAGGTGAGGCCAGGGCCATCGGGGAGTGAGGTGTGGACTCCAGAGCCTCCAGAGACTGATAATAGTGAGCCAGAGGAACAGGAGGAGCCTGTTCCTAATGCACACAGGAGAAGAGCTGCCAGAAAGCAAGAGCAGCTCAAGCAAAGAGGGCGACTAGGGAGTAGGGCCAAGAGATGATTGGCCCCTCCCATAAGGCTTAAAACAGACCAGCAACGGCGTTCGGGCTTTGCCAAAAAACAACTTTGGTAGCTTCTTCTTCTTGCATTTATTTTTGTATCTGTGACTTCTGAACTTTTGCCAAGAAAGGCCTTTGGCAGTTTGCCTAATTGGACCAAGGTTTGCGATAGGACTGAGGAATTTGTGTTGGGAGGAATTTGCTTTAATTTGAGTCGAACGATGCTGGAAATGAAGCAATTCTCAGCTGTTCGAATAAAGTTTGTTTTTTCACTGACTGAGTTTTCTACTACCTACTTGGGCCTGGGTCACAACACTGACCTACCTATTTTCTTGCATTTTATTCAACTTGTCCTCTCATGTAAGTCATCTGGCACTCTGGAACTGAAATGTTTCACATTGTGAAAAATATAAATACAAAGATATTTATTTTCTGACTCGGCTGAGTTTCTGTATTATAGATATCGACAGAGCCCTTCAATTCATGAGATCCAGCAGCTTCACTCTGAGGGCCAGCTGTTGTCCTTAGAGACCTGCCACGAGTACTGTGATGATTTTACATTCATTGGATAATGCAGAAAAAATGTGCACGCTGAATTAATGTTATCCTTTGAACTTCACCGGTGCTGTCCAATTAAGACTCCACTAATCCTAATGGCATTTCTAACATACTAGAATCTATGAACTCCTTCCAAGTTTACTGAAAGTTGGAAAGTAACAAAAGACTCAAGATCAAAGATTCAATTTACACTTACTCCACAACAGAGTAACTGACAAGTACCACCAACATCCCTCTGGTCAGAGAGAGGACAAGAAGCATTGAAGAATCTCAGCAGGCTAGTGACGTTTCTCACATCTACAGAAGTGTTGCCTGGTGAGTTCCTTCTACCACCACTCTTAACATTTTCATCTTTGAAAGTTTGTCTGACCCACCATGGAAATGTTTTCTCGGTGCCTTGGATCTGTCAGTTTCTCTGTATCCATCTGCTTCTAGTACCTTCTTCTTCTTGTTGTTGTTAGTTGCAAAGTCGTGTCTGACCCATCGCGACCCTATGGACAACGTTCCTCTAGGCCTTCCTCTACCATCCTCTGGAGTCCATTTAAATTCATGCCTACTGCTTCAGTGACTCCATCCAGCCACCTCGTTCTCTGTCGTCCCTTTCTTCTTTTGCCCTCAATCATTCCCAGCATTCGACTCTTCTCCAGTGAGTCCTTCTTTCTCATTAGGTGGCCAAAGTATTTCAATTTCATCTTCAGAATCTGGCCTTCTAAAGAGCAGTCAGGGTTGATCTCCTCTAGGACTGACTTGTTTGTTCGCCTTTAATACCTACTAAAGACAATAAATGCAACAGCCATTAAATAAGTGTTCATTTTCATCAAGAAAAAGAAAAAGAAACTCATATACTGCTTGTTTTGACCAAGGCCCAAGTAGTGATTACTAAACACAATTCAGTCCTCAACAAACTTATTTCATTAAAACAGCTGAGAATTAATTCATTCTCAGCTTAGTACAAAACAAAATTCTTAATAACCAGTCCTTATCACCATCCTTTGTTGTCTTTGGCAACCTGCCAAAGGCTTTTCTTGGCAAAACCCCCACAAAGTTCAAGAGATGCTGGCAAGAAGCAATGGAATCAATGTTGCTTTTCTACAAAGTACCCAAAGACTCGTTGCTGCTCTTTTAAGCCTTATGGGAGTGGCCAATCATTTTCTGGCCTTACTCCTGAGTTGTTCTTTTTTCTTCAGCTGCTCTTGCCTTCTGGCAAGTCTTCTCATGCGTGCACTAGGAAGAGGTTCCTCCTGTTCCTCTGCCGTTCTGCTGTCCGCCTCTGGAGGCTCTGGAGTCCACACATTGCTCCCAGATGGCCCTGGCCCCATCTCTGCCTCTGATGAAGAGCCCCCGTCCGGTCCTTCCCCCTGACTCCAGGACTGGCCCATTGTCCTCCCCAGCCTCCTGACTGTCTAACTCCATTGCCAGGTCCGCAGGCTGCTGGCGGACCACAATATTGCCGTCATCTGAATACTTGAGGAAAAACAGAGGTGGTATTCAGCCGGTTTAGGCCAGTTTGGAAGAATTGGTAGTGGCAACCTGTGAATGGGCCTGCTCACCTGCCCCAGCACTATGCCGTCCTATTTAGCCATGTTTTCTAAGCCACATGCATGCGTGCAAGCTGCGCATGCGAGCAAAGCTCATGTGTGAAAGACCATGCACTCACTCACATTTTTGATGCATGGAGAACCAGAGGTAAAATTATGTGAAACCCACCATTGAGGAAAAAGATTAGAAATGACCAGGAAGACAAGGATGATATGAAATATGAAGACAACTTTTGGAGCGTATAACAGAATAATAACAAAATAACAGAGTTAGAAGGGACCTTGGAGGTCTTCTAGTCCAGGGGTCTCCAACCTTGGTCCCTTTAAGACTTGTGGACTTCAACTCCCAGAGTCCCTCAGCCAGCAAAGCTCTGGGAGTTGAAGTCCACAAGTCTTAAAGGGACCAAGGTTGGAGACCCCTGTTCTAGTCCATTGTAGTCCAACCCCCTGCTCAAGCAGGAGATCCTATACCATTCCAGACAAGTGTTCTAAAATGTTTTATAATTATGAACTCTGAAGAATGAAAAACTAAACCACCGAAGTTCACTAACTATATTACTTGAACAATATTTGAACAATTTGAACACACCAGATTTTCAGCAAGATTCTTGAACAATATTCCCATTTTAGAAGATGCTGCACAAACTGACTGGTGGCCAGTGAGGATGCATGAATATTGGTCTACCTGCTGTAGGTCCAATGGCTCGATTAAAGATGCTGAGCTTATCAGCTGGAGACCTGACAGCCTGGTTTGAGACCCGAGCGCTGCGCAACAGGGTGAGCTCCCGTTATTTATCCCAGCTCCTGCCCACCTAGCAGTTTGAAAATGTGCAATTGCAAGTATTTGAAGTCAATGTTGTTATTTCCAAAAAGGAGAAGAATGGAACACAAAAATGATAAATGTCTCCTCATATCCAGTGAGACACAAAAAATGTCACAAAGTTAGTAGTTAATCTTCCATAACACTTTCTGGTTGGTAGATACTTAATTTTTTCCTTGAGTGGCAGACTTAAAAGCCAAGCAAATTGTCCTCAAGTAAGTGAAATTGTCATCAAGAACTGCCCACCTAGCAGTTTGAAAGCATTCAAATGCAAGTAGATAAATAGGTACCACTTTGGTGGGAAGGTAACAGCATTCTATGGGCCATGCTGGCTATATGACCACAGAAATTTTCTTTGGACAATTCTTTGATCAGCAATTTTAAAGATTCATCCCTTATTTTTCTCATGCATTACCTACAAAAAATTTGAAAAATAGGAATTTCTATTAGAGCACACTTTGAAAAACATTGCAAGAAGCATTGAAGAGTCCTGAAAGAAAATTTAAAGAAGATTGGTAAGACAAAGATAGAAGGTTAAGGCATAACCCTAAATAAAACTATGAATAGAACAACATATATAGAAATGAAATAGCACGTTCAAGAACATAGAATTGAAAATGTGGAAAAGAGGGAGGAATATTTTGAAATAACTATCAAAGGTGCCAAGGAAGAAAAGAGGATGTTTCCAAATGAATCTTAAATATTTATATACAGTATTGTAGAAGAGGCTGAGTTGGAAGGCAGAGTTAAATGAGTCATTGCATTGCCCACAAGAGATCCAAGTCCATCCCCCCGTAAATTCCTTGATCCTTATCTAACACCTCTTTAGCTTTGAACATTAGTTGACTTGATTATTGTATATAAGTAGCAGCAATAAACTCTTCTGTACATTGAATCCAATGAACACCTCTGGTTGTATGTGCCTGACAAATATATCATAAACATGTCACCAAGACAGCAATGCCCAAGTCATCAAAGAAAGTTTTACAGTAGAGTTCCAAGCTGACTGCCCTGTTGTGGTCCTCCAGCAGCCTGCGGAGCTAGCAGCGGAGTCAGACAGTGGGGAGGCTGGGGAGGACAATGGGTCAGTCCTGGAGTCAGGGGAAGGCCCAGAGGAGGGCTCTGCATTGGAGGCAGAGATGGGGCCAGGGCCATCTGGGAATGATGTGTGGACTCCGGAGCCTCCAGAGGCGAACAACAGAGAGGCAGAGGAACAGGGGGAGTCTGTTCTTAGTGCACACATGCAAAGAGCTGCCAGAAGGCAAGAGCAGCTGAAGCAAAAAGGACCACTCGGGAGTAAGGCCAGGAGATGATTGGCCCCTCCCATAAGGCTTAAAAGAGCTTAAAACGGCTTTTGGGCTCTTTGTAGGAAAGCAACGTTGCTACATTTCTTTCATGTCTGTGTCTCTTGTTTCTGAACTTCGTGGAGCTTTGCCAACAAAAGCCTTTGGCAGGGTGCCAAAGAAGACAAAGGTTTGTGATAAGGCCGAAGGACTTTTTCTGAAGGATTTGTTTTGGAATGAATTTGGACTAAGCTGATAATGAAGTAATTCTCAGCTGTTCTAATAAAATAGTTTGTTTAGGACTGATTGTGTCTGGTAATAACTACTTGGGCCTAGGCCGCAACATGTCCCATGTTCAAATTTCCCCATAGATCAGTCCCAAGAAATGGGAGTTGGCGAATTTAACTGTGGGGTGGAGGTCTGGCACCAGAGCCCCTCTTCTCCTGCTTCCCATGAAGTCAATGCTTTCTTAGCCCAGATAATTTTGCTTCCACGTGGGACACCAGCCCATTAGAAAACCCCAGAGCCACAGTGGCTGGTTCATGTTATACACGAAGCCATAAACTATGGTTCAGAAACCACAATGATTGGGTTCATATATTGCATCTACCCATAATGTGGTTTGAACTTGGGATGTTGTGTGCTCCCATCCGTTCTGTCTAAGCAAAATTAATTATAATTATGACATCTTGATAAAGGGTATAATTTAAGAGTTCTTTGTAAATTAATCAATTCTATTAGGAACGAAGAAGTTCTCCTGTATCCATTTTTTTTAAAAAAAAATAGCTTCTAAGACTTTATATAAAAATAACTTCTAAAATGCTTTGGAAGCAAAATAACTTTTAAAACGTGTTTTTTTTTAATAATGTGTTGTCTTATTTTTCTTGAATTCTTTTATTAATTATATTAAAACTTTTTCCTTCATGGTGAAAGCATTTAATCCATCTAACAAAAGAGAGAAAGAAAATGCACAGTTGTAAAAAAAAAAGAAAAGAAAAAGGTAGGTTCTTTTAAAATTCTCTTCAGGAAAGCTTGTTATTTTATTCATTTTAACCACGCCCACCAAGCCACACCCACAGAACCAGTAGGGAAAATTTTTGAATTTCACATTAGATCAAAGGATGGAATTTTTCACTCAAGATTGAATTCTCTAATTCAAGGATCAAAGAATGGAAAAGTGGAGAATATATGTAGCTTAGAGATGAACTGCTGGATTATTGGTTTTTTCCTGAAAATGTTTCATTACCAGTCTGAGTAACAGGGTCAGTACTTTGACCCAAGGGAGTGAAGTTTGATGGCTCTTTATGTGTGGTAGTTTGACTGATCAGCTTTGATCAGGGCTGTTGCTTATCTGTTTCTGATTGGCTTACCTTGGTGGGTTGGGTGAGTTGGGTCATCTTTAGTTGGTCTTGCCTCATGTGCTAGTTCTCATTGATCTAAATATTTATTTTTTATTTATTTTATTTTGTCATAACAATATATGTAGGTATCATACAAAAAGATTATATAATATATAAACACATATATGAGTAAATATAAGGAGGTATAAGCATATATGTATATAGGAAGAAGAAAAGAAAAACAATAGGACAGGAACGGTAGGCACGTTTGTGCGCTTATGCACGCCCCTTATGGTCCTCTTAGGAATGGGGTGAGGTCAATAGTAGACAGTTTTTGGTTAAAGCTTTTAGGATTATGGGAAGAGACCACAGAGTCAGGTAAAGTATTCCAAGCACTGATGATTCTGTTACAGAAGTCATATTTTCTGCAATCTAGATTAAAGCGGTTGACATTAAGTTTAAATCTATTGGTTGCTCTTGTATTATTGCAATTAAAGCTGAAGTAGTCTTTAACAGGAAGGACATTACAATAGATGATTCTGTGAATTAAACTTAGGTCTTGTCGAAGGCGACGGAGTTCCAAGTTTTCTAAGCCTAGGATTTCAAATCTGGTGGGATAAGGTATTTTGTTGTTTTCAGAGGAATGGAGAACTTTTCTTGTAAAATATTTCTGGACACGTTCAATTGTATTGATGTCAGAGATGTGGTGAGGATTCCAGACAGGCGAGCTGTATTCTAGAATTGGTCTAGCAAATGTTTTATATCCTCTGGTTAGTAGTGAGGTGTTTTTGGAAAAGAAGCTACGCAAGATTAGGTTTACAACTCTTAGAGCTTTTTTTGCTATGAAGTTGCAGTGGGCTTTGGCACTTAGATCATTTGACATGAAAACTCCAAGGTCTACCCTCAAAACGACGCTATAGAGCACTGCACACCAGAACAACTAGACACAAGAACAGTTTTTTCCCGAAGGCCATCACTCTGCTAAACAAATAATTCCCTCAACACTGTCAAACTATTTACTAAATCTGCACTACTATTAATCTTCTCATCGTTCCCATCACCAATCTCTTTCCACTTATGACTGTATGACTATAACTTGTTGCTGGCAATCCTTATGATTTATATTGATATATTGATCATCAATTGTGTTGTAAATGTTGTACCTTGATGAACGTATCTTTTCTTTTATGTACACTGAGAGCATATGCACCAAGACAAATTCCTTGTGTGTCCAATCACACTTGGCCAATAAAAAATTTATTCTATTCTATTCTATATTCTATTTAACGGGATTGGGGTCATCTGTAAGGTAACGTCCATCTAGTATGTACTTAGTGTTTGGGTTCTTTTTTCCTATATGTAAGACTGAGCATTTGCTGGTTGAGATTTGGAGTTGCCATATTGTTTGCTAGGTGTATCATAAAAGAGGATATGCTCCGTATTGTTTGCTTGAGTCTCGAGATCCTTCATTGCTTGAATAGTGAATGGACTGGGTGTACTGTTATGTCTCTGATAATGGCTGGTTGATCATTTTTAGGAATGTCATTGACATGGTGGCTCAGTTGTTAGAATGCAGTACTGCAGGCTAATTCTGCTGACTGCCAGCTGCCTGCAGTTTGGCAGTTTGAGTCTCCTCAGCTCAAGGTTGACTCAGCCTTCCATCCTTCCAAGGTCAGTAAAATGAGGACCCAGATTGTTGGGGGCAATATGCTGACTCTGTAAACCGCTTAGAGAGGGCTGTAAAGCACTGTGAAGCAATATATAAATCTAAGTTCTGCAACCCAACAAGACAGACACAGACTTCAGAGAATAACTAGAACTGCAGAAAAGACAATTGCTACCAACCTGCCTTCCACAAGGACTTGTATACTGCACGAGTCAAGAAGAGGGCCGTGAAAATATCTACAGACCCCTCACATCCCGGACATAGACTGTTTCAACTCTTACCCTCAAAACGACGCTATAGAGCACTGCACACCAGAACAACTAGACCCAAGAACAGTTTTTCCCCAAACGCCATCACTCTGCTAAACAAATAATTCCCTCAACACTGTCAAACTATTTACTAAGGCTGCATTACGAGTACTATTAATCTTCTCATCGTTCCTATCACCCATCTCCTCCCACTTAGGACTATATGACTGTAACTTTATTGTTTGCATCCTTACGATTTATATTGATATGGATTGTTTCCTAGTATGATTTCATTGCTCATTAGTACCCTATGACTAACATTATACCTTATGATTCTTGACGAATGTATCTTGTCTTTTTATGTACACTGACAGCATAAGCACCAAAGACAAATTCCTTGTGTGTCCAATCACACTTGGCCAATAAAGAATTCTAATCTTCTAATCTTCTAATATAAGTCTAAGTGCTATTGCTATTGCTATTTTTGGATTTGGCTTGATCTAAAATGGTTACAGTTTCCCACCTGAATCCATGGTTAAATTGGTCTATGTGTTGCGAACCTGAATAATTCCCATCATGTCTTCTGACCGTCATTGATTTTTCTGGAAAACTTCTACTAATGTCCTGCCTGTCTTCCTCAAAGGAATATTATAGTCCTTACATTGCCACAAATAATTATGTTTCTCTCTTCTATAGGTCTTGAATAAATCTGAGCTTACTTAAAATGCTTTGGAGGGATTTCACTGGCTTGTGGGCTACCAGAGTGCCTAGTGGTTAATGTAATCTGGTGGCTTCTGAGGTAATTTTTGATGTTTCGGAGAAGTGTTATTTTCATGAGTTGTGGTGGTTGTGTTCTGGCTGGCTGTGGAAATGATCTTTTCTATGAAGTTGCATGGGCACCCAGTGTGTTGAAGGATGATATAAAGATGGCCTGTTTCTTCACTTTTAAGTTCTTTTCAGATGCTGGGTGTTTACATTTATCTGGATAGTTCTTATTCAGTCGTTTTGCAAGCAGTTAGGCTGTAGTTCTGGGAATACACCATGTAGTTTATAAATAGAGGGTTGTTTTGTTTGTTTTTTTGATATGCTATATTTTGAGTTCCACTCCTTCCTCTGATACGGTTATTTTTGCAAGATTTCCCCCAAAAAAGTATGTCATTTGATAAAATTACTATTAGAAAAGACTCCAATAGAAGAACAGTCAAACAATTCCCTTTATTTGTCTGTCCGTCTATCTGTTTGGGAAGGGACGTGGTGGCTCAGTGGCTAAGATGCTGAGTTGGTCGATCGAAAGGTTGGCAGTTCAGCGGTTTGAATCCCTAGCGCCGTGTAACAGCTTCTGCCAACCTAGCAGTTCGAAAGCACGTAAAAAATGCAAGTAGAAAAATAGTGACCACCTTTGGTGGGAAGGTAACAGCGTTCCGTGCACCTTTGGCATTTAGTCATGCCGACCACATGACCACGGAGACGTCTTCGGACAGTGTTGGCTCTTAGGCTTTGAAACAGAGATGAGCACTGCCCCCTAGAGTTGGGAACGACTAGCATATATGTGCGAGGGGAACCTTTACCTTTACCTGTCTGTTTAGAAATATATACATCATCCAGCCATAATTGTCCCATATTGTTTACAACATACAGTGTTGTATGTGAAACATAAAGAATTGTTCTGTCCCCCTCGCCTCAGTCCAAGTGATGACTTAATTAGCCGGCAACTATCAGCTTCTGGCAGCAAACTAGCAAGCGTCTGCCAAGTGTCTCTGTTATCTCTCTTGATACCAACCAGGAACAAACAGTACTTCAGGTTCTAGTTAAGCAGTTGATTTGCTTGCCATGAAGTGGTATAGCAGCCCTTGCTTCTTTTATATCCTGTGGGATGTGGCTCCATAACTCAGCACTTCCTAGGCCTGCCCCACCCCTGCTTCTGTAGTTCCCGCCTCTCCTGCCTACAAAACCTAGGGTCCAGCCAGGCCTGATTGCCATCAGCCGGGTCTGGAGCCGTGGCCTGGGGGGGGAAGAGTCAGGGGACGGAGGCCTCGTTGTCTCCTCCACCTGGCCTTCCTCTGGCTCCTGGAGCTGAGCCAGGAAAGCCGGTGCTCCAGAAGTAAGTCCTGACGGCCCTTTCCTCTCACTTTCCAAGTCACTTTCTGGCAGGGGCCCCAGCTCGGGGGACGCAGACACAACAAGAATATAGAATAGGAAAGCTAAAACAAAGGAATTAAAAGAGCAAGAGAAATGTTTTGAACGGTCCTTCAACTGTGGTTAGCACTCCAGTGGCAATTTAAACCATGAGAGTGACTCAAACTTTCTAAATCAGACTTCACTCCAGGATTTTACAAAAACAAAACGTTCATGAAATCCCGAGTGAGATAGATAAAAATTTATTTCATTTAAAAATGTACTTTAATGGGAGTTCGTTTTGGAGGGGAATAGTCTTGTAATTCTGGGAAGCCTATTGCCACCAACTGTTTTCAGGACCAGCTCAGGGCTGGGCTGCTGGGGGTTCGCAGGAGTTCGGGAGAACCTCTAGCTAAGATTCGGTGCAGTCCAAAGAACCCCTAAATCCCACTCCTGGCTGACCCTACCCACTCCACCCTGCCCCTTCCAGGAGTCCCCACACGGCCCATTTTGGATTCAGGTAAGTGCAGGGCACGCACAGAGGCATGAGGAGGGCGAAAAATGGACCTATCGGAAGTTCAGGAAGTCCAGAAATGGGCCTTTTTCTGGCCTCCAGAGGGCCTCCACAGCTGGAGTGGCCATGTTCACCCTTCCGGAGGCTCAAGGAAAGCCTCTGGAGCCCAGGAGGGCAAAAAGGCCCGCTGCCGTGATGCAGGTGGCTCACTAGGCCACGCCCACCATGGTCACACCCACTCAGCAACTGGGCAGAGAACCTCTTGCTAAAATTTTTGAAGCCTGCCCCTGGACACGCTTATAGTTAACTTGCAGCTTATGGTTAACTTGACCCCTTATTCAAATGACCTGTTTTAGTCTGTACCTAGAAGAATATGTTCCATATGCCCCTGGAATTCGCTTTGTTATTTTAGACAGGAAAAAATGGTACCCACGTTTAAATATCAGCCTTAACTTTATGTGTTACAAGAGTTCTGTTTGCCTGCCTTAAGTCGTATTCCCGACATTTGATTTTAAAGGTAGCCAAAAGCAAAATGTTTAGGGGAAAGAAATCAGACTTTTTCCCATAACATTTTAGAATAACAAGGTTAGCTATTGAACATATGGCAGAAAATCAGCCCGGGGAAAGAAACAAGAACACAAAATATCTCGGAGGCTTCCAGAAGTCTCTTCGAGTTTGTCAACAAGTTTTATGTCTTCTTCTTTTGGGATATGTTCAACAGTCTTTCTGGCAGTTTTCTTGATTCCAGTGTTCTTGGGGTGGAAAAAATAGAACTCTTTTTTTAAAAAAAGATTGCTATTCAACCAGGATGCTTGTCAAATCCTGTGCCTTTAACAACTTCCTAGCTGGTTTTGTTTTTCTAAATCATCTCCTTGGTAGACAATTGTCATCTTGTTTTGAAACCTTTAACCAAAACAGAGGTTAGGGACTTTATTCAACCTTTCCCCTGTCTAGTGGACTAGAAAAAAATTACTTAAGATAGTGTTGTCATATCTGGTCTGCAATCATCCAAGATGGCAGTAAAGAGAAACAAACAATATTCTTCTTTGGTGACATCTAGTGGTAGACAGGGGACGCGGTGGGTCAGGGGCTAGGACGTTGAGCTTGTCGATCGAAAGGTTGGCAACTCGGCGGTTCGAACCCCTGGTGCTGCCATGTGACGGGATGAGCTCCCGTTACTTGTCCCAGCTTCTGCCAACCTATCAGTTTTGAAAGCAAGTTAAAATTGCAAGTAGAAAAAATAGGGACCACCTTTAATGGGAAGGTAACAGCGTTCCGTGTGCATTTGACGTTTAGTCATGCCGGCCACATGACCACGGAGACGTCTTTGGACAGCACTGGCTCTTTGGCTTTGAAACGGAGATGAGCACGCCCCCTAGAGTCAGGAATGACCAGCACATATGTGCAAGGGGAACCTTTACCTTTACCTTTAGTGGTAGACACATTTTGCTTTTGCCCAGAACATGGAAATTATTTTTCAGGAGCCTCACTGGCTAAATTAATCACAAGTAGGTTAATCAGTCACTTGTTTGCTACATTGTTGCAGTTAATAATTAGGAGAATAGAACTCCTAAGGGGGTTCATTTTCCTAATGGAGAACAATGGGTGCCAAATATAAGACACTGACAATAACAGGGAGAAAAATTCTTCAAAATGGAAGAAATAAATATTGCCCTAAGATTACTTTTACGTGTTTGCAAAGGAAAGGACTGCAGATTGCTTACTCCTATGGCTCCTCCTACAACTTTCCTGTTAGGTTCAGGATCTTTTTTTTTTTTTTTTACAAATCCAGCAATCTTTAATAATTCAAAATAACCCCTCTCAAAAATCTCAAGAAGGTCTCCTTTCTCCCGAAAGTCTCTCTTGGACCGACAGATGGCTATCCAGTCTCTTCTTGAAA
This sequence comes from Ahaetulla prasina, assembly GCF_028640845.1. Taxonomy (NCBI): domain Eukaryota; kingdom Metazoa; phylum Chordata; class Lepidosauria; order Squamata; family Colubridae; genus Ahaetulla; species Ahaetulla prasina. The sequence continues at coordinate 12,422,638 of NC_080545.1, forward strand.
GCCTGTTGGAACACCCACAACTTCTGAAGGAAATCTGTTCCACTGGTTGATTGTTCTTATTGTCAGGAAATTTCTCCTTAGTTCTAGGTTGCTTCTCTCCTTGATTAGTTTCTACCCATTGCTTCTTGTTCTACCCTCAGGTGCTTTGGAGAATAGCTTGACTCCCTCTTCTTTGTGGCAACCCCTGAGATACTGGATACTGCTATCATGTCTCCCCTAGTCCTTCTTTTCATTAAACTAGACATAGCCAGTTCCTGCAACCGTTCTTCATATGTTTTAGCCTCCAGTTCCCTAATCCTCTTTGTTGCTCTTCTCTGCACTCTTTCCTGAATTGGATGCAGTATTCTAAGTATCCTTCAGAGGATAATTAGAACTGCAGAAAAAATAATTGCTACCAACCTGCCTTCCATTGAGGACCTGTATACTGCACGAATCAAGAAGAGGGCTGTGAAAATATTTACAGATCCCTCACATCCAAGACATAAACTGTTTCAACTCCTACCCTCAAAACGACGCTATAGAGCACTGCACAACAGAACAAGTAGACACAAGAACAGTTTTTTCCCGAAGGCCATCACTCTGCTAAACAAATAATTCCCTCAACACTGTCAAACTATTTACTAAATCTGCACTACTATTAATCTTCTCATCACCAATCTCTTTCCACTTATGACTGTATGACTGTAACTTTGTTGCTGGCAATCCTTATGATTTATATTGATATATTGACCATCATTTGTGTTGTAAATGCTGTACCTTGATGAACGTATCTTTTCTTTTATGTAGACTGAGAGCATATGCACCAAGACAAATTCCTTGTGTGTCCAATCACACTTGGCCAATAAAAAATCCTATTCTATTCTATTCTATTCTAAGTGTGGTCTTACCAAGGCATTATAAAGCGGTAGTATCAACATCTCGTGATCTTGATTCTATTCTGTTAATGTACCGTAGGATTGTATTGGGTTTTTTTGGCAGCTGCAAAAAAAAAAAAGAATAAATAACATGAGATAAGAGATCGGAGATAGATCAGAAATAAGGGATTGAAGATAAGAGATAAGAGGAGGTTGGAGACGATCAGAAGAGAGGCAGGGAGAGAAAGAGAGAGAGAAATCTTTTTTGCCTGCTCATGGTAACCAACCCTAATTAGGATCATGATGGCGAACCTATGGCGCGCATGTTGCACTCAGAGCCATTTCTCTGGACATGCCAGCTGGTCTTTTCACGCATAGGAGCGCCGGAAACTGGAAGAGCAGTTCCCTGGCATGCATGCGCACGCCGGGTAGCTGAGCTTCCGGTTTCCAGCATACACATGCACGCCAGCCAGCTGGTCTTTTCACACATGGGAGCGCCAGAAACCAGAAGAGCAGTTCCCTGGCATGCATGCGCATGCCGGGTAGCTGAGCTTCCGGTTTTCAGCATACACATGCACGCCAGCCAGCTGGTCTTTTCACACATGGGAGCGCCGGAAACCAGAAGAGCAGTTCCCTGGCATGCATGCGCGCGCCGGGTAGCTGAGCTTCCGGTTTCCAGCATACACATGCACGCCAGCCAGCTGGTCTTCGTGTGTGATACACACCAGAAGACCAGGTGACCGGTGCGTATGCCGGAAACCAGAAGCTCAGCCTCCCAGCGTGCGCATGCATGCTGCAGGACAGCTCTCCCAGTTTCCGGTGCTTCCTCTCCCCGCGTGCACGTCCTCCTGTTTTGGCACTCGGTGCCGAAAAGGTTCGCCGATGCTGGATTAGGAAATGTTCTTTCTAATATGTTCAGAACTGCCAAAGGAACTGTCACTTTTTGAACTTTCTGGCCTTCATATTACCTGTCCATAACTCAAAAAAAAAAGAAAGAAGAGCAATCTACGCTTTGATGAAACGGGTTCTTGTCCTGAACAAGATGCTTCCCTATCTTCAGGTGAGGTCTTTTCACAGACCTTCATCCAATGATCCCAGCTGACATTTCCATAAATATAGATATCAAGAGCGGAAGTGTGCAAGTAGCTAGACAATGAGAGAGAGAAAGAGAGAGAGAGAGAGAGAGAGAGAGAGAGAGAGAGAGATATTTTTATAATTTCCCTCCGTTCCTGTCCTTCCGACAGATCTACTTCAGTTTGAGGTTTTCAAAGTCTTTATTTATATTCTGTCCTCAGGCAGGGGATTTCCTGAAACAAAAAGCAAGGTTTCAAATGGTTTGTCAGAAATTCAAACGCAGGTGAATCGCTCCTTCGGGCAGCATTTTCCTTAAAAAGAAGATAACTTATATATTAAAGACCGCATTAAATCATTGAATCAATTGGAAGGGCATAGAAATTTTGTTGCCGGGCAGAGCTGTTCTCGAACACAGGAAACTGGCCTACAGTCTGGGCAGTGATGAAATCCAATTTTTTTTACTACCGGTTCTGTGGGCCTGGCTTGGTGGGCATGGCGTGGCTTGGTGGGTGTGGCTTGGTGGGCATGGCAGGGGAAGGATACTTCAAAATCTCCATTCCCTCCCCATTCCAGGGGAAGGATATGTGAAATCCCCATTCCCTCCCCATTTCAGAGGAAGGATACTGCAAAATGCTCATTTCCTTCATTTCTTCCCCACTCCAGGGGAAGGATACTGCAAAATCTCCATTCCCTGATCCAAAACCTCTTGAGACTTCAGGACAAAGCGCTAAAGCCATGCAAGATTTGGGGATGATCTCCTGAAATATTGGCCCTTTCAAGTCAATGATTTTTGTTCAATTTTAAGATCATCAACAACCCCAGCAAGAGTGCAATGGTGTCATTGATGTCACCCTACCTTATGTGAAGGCCTTCAAAAGCTTTCAGAAGCAATGAAACACTCCTATCAAAGTAGGATAGGGAATTCAGGGGTGTCCGCCAGAGGTGGGTTTCAGCAGGTTCTGACCAGTTCTGGAGAACCGGTAGCGGAAATTTTGAGTAGTTCGGAGAACCGGTTGTAAAAATTCTGACTGGTCCCGCCCCCATCTATTCTCTGCCTCCCAAGTCCCAGCTGATCGGGAGGAAATGGGGATTTTGCAGTATCCTTCCCCTGCCGTACCCACCAAGTCACACCCACAGATCCAGTAGTAACAAATTTTGAAACCCACCACTGGTGTCCACAAAAGGGACTGCTAACTGAAGAGCCCAGAGTCAGCTAAAAATGTAGACTGCAGAAATAAAATTAATGAAATAACATTAGAGCCAGAGGTGGGTTGCTACAGGTAAATATGCACTTCCGAACCGATAAGGAAGGTAAGTAGATTTCACCCCTGTTTCGAACCGCTGAATTGCCGACCTTTCGATCAACAAGCGCAACATCTTAGCCACTGAGCCACCATGTCCCTTAATATTCATTAGCAAGCTGAATTAAGCTTTGGTTTGCTGGACCAGATCCAAGGCCATTGCCACATCCATGCGCCGATGAAACATTTCCACTTCCTTGACTAGAAGTGATGAAACTTGAGATGATACCACTCAAATTCTTGAATGATCTCATTCGGGTGTTTCATACAGGCATTAGATAACACAGCACGAATTCTATAGTCTGAAAAATGGCAGACTTGAGAAGAAATCCCCTTCTGAAGACAGAAACCCACGTAGGCATGGATCCATCATGAAGCTGTTGACTCAAACAGCCTCTCCATGAGATTCCCATGGTCAGACTTCCTGCTAGGTCTTTAGAATCACGTACTTCTTAGCTGAATGACAGAAGACTCAAATGCCTCCAGCGTTTGAGGATGATAACAGTGATATATGAGGCAACGTAAGTGCTGCCTTCTAATATCCCAACGTTGCATGGAAGCCTGTAATTTGGACTAATTCAATCACATAGATCAATAATTATATACCATGAGTTACCTTTTCCACCCTATGCAGTTTCCGGACCGGTCTTCAATCTGATCACTTGACATTTCTTTCCAGCCAACAAAATATGATATCACATTCATGCCTAGCCAGAAGAGACTGGCTCATCTGGTATCTCTCATACTGAATAATTAAAAAAAATAAGTTAGGTTTTAAAGACCTCTCATATTTCTAACTTGTCCCCTATAAGCGAGAGCATCTGCCAGGAGGAAGGTATCTGTTAATATGGCTCTGCACTACATCCTACAACATCTTGAGTCTCCAAAGACCTATGCAAGGGTCCTCTTTGTAGATTTTAGTTCAGCATTCAATACCATCATTCCAGACACTCTTCTAACTAAGCTAAACCAGCTACAGGTACCGGAACAGACTTGTCAGTGGATCACAAGCTTCCTAACAAACAGGAAGCAGCAGGTGAAGCTAAGCAAGATCACATCAAATACAATTTAAGGGAAAATTTTTATAAGATGTTTTATAGATGGCACTTAGATCCCAAAAAATTATCACGTATGTATCCTAATATCCAAGCGAAATGTTGGAGGTGTGATTGTGATGACGCTACATATTTTCATATTTGGTGGACTTGCAAGAAAATTAAGGCCTTTTGGATAAGAATTTGGTGGATTATTCAAAATGTACTGAAGAAGAAGATAAAGTTCCTGCCACAATTTTTCCTTTTGGGAATTATAACGGATTGTACAGGGATTGAGACTAAACTGATTCTGAATTTAATAACAGCAGCAAGACTGTTGATTGGACAATATTGGAAGAAAGAAGAGGTACCTACAATAGAAGAATGGATACTGAAAGTCATTAATTTGGCTGAGATGGCTAAAATCTCAGCTTTTTTAAAAGACAATACGCAGGAAAGATATTTAATTGAATGGAAAAAATGGATTGATTATATACAAAATAGATATCAGATTAAGAAATATCAGATTGCCTTTGAATAATTAGAAAGTTATTTTATTTAATGGGGAGGGGGTTGGGAGATGAAAAGCTTTGGATGAGGTTAATTGGATTGGAAGGGAAAATTTTATTCTATGTTTGGTTTATGTATAACAATACCTTGTGATTGACCGGGAAGCCGGGGGGGAAGGAGGGGGTTGGGAGGAGGGGGAAAAAGGGGCGAAAATGTCTTTGTTTTTTAAAAAACTTTTTCAATAAAAATAAAAAAAAAGATCACATCAAATACCTGTACAATTAGCACAGGGGCCCCCAAGGCTGTGTGCTCTCCCCACTTCTCTTCTCTCTGTATACCAATGACTGCATCTCCAACGATCCATCTGTTAAGCTACTGAAGTTCACAGATGACACAACAGTGATTGGTCTCATTCGAGACAATGACAAATCCGCATATAGACGAGAGCTCGAACGACTAGCCTTGTGGTGCAACCAAAATAATCTGGAACTGAACACACTCAAAACCGTAGAAATGGTGGTAGACTTTAGGAGAAACCCTTCCATACTTCCACCTCTCACAATACTAGACAACACAGTATCAACAGTAGAAACCTTTAAATTTCTAGGTTCTATCATATCGCAAGATCTAAAATGGACAGCTAACATCAAAAACATCATCAAGAAAGGACAACAAAGAATGTTCTTTCTGCACCAACTCAGTAAGCTCAAACTGCCCAAGGAGCTGCTGATCCAGTTCTACAGAGGAATGATTGAGTCTGTCATTTGCACCTCTATAACTGTCTGGTTCGGTTCTGCAACCCAACAAGAAAGACACAGACTTCAGAGGATAATTAGAACTGCAGAAAAAATAATTGCTACCAACCTGCCTTCCATTGAGGACCTGTATACTGCACGAATCAAGAAGAGGGCCGTGAAAATATTTACAGATCCCTCACATCCAGGACATAAGCTGTTTCAACTCCTACCCTCAAAACGACGCTATAGAGCACTGCACCCCAGAACAACTAGACACAAGGACAGTTTTTTCCCGAAGGCCATCACTCTGCTAAACAAATATTTCCCTCAACACTGTCAAACTATTTACTAAATATGCACTACTATTAATCTTCTCATCGTTCCCACCACCCATCTCCTTCCACTTATGACTGTATGACTGTAACTTTGTTGCAGTCATGATTTATATTGATATATTGACCATCATTTGATTTATATTTATATTGATATATTGACCATCATTTGTGTTGTAAATGTTGTACCTTGATGAACGTATCTTTTCCTTTATGTACACTGAGAGCATATGCACCAAGACAAATTCCTTGTGTGTCCAATCACACTTGGCCAATAAAAAATTCTATTCTATTCTATTCTATTCTATCTAAAGAGTCAAGATGGTAGCTACAGGTAGGTCTATCCCACTGAAGTCCGTGTAGAAATTGACCAGACTTTGATCATGCAGTCACTATTCTGATTTATTTATTTTTATTTATTAATATAAATCTTATGTCCCAAAGGTGCTTTTTTTCAAGAGGCAACTGGACTTTCTGGTCTTTCTTTGAAGATGTTTCGCTTCTCATCCAAGAAGCTTCATACAGGCATTAGCTTCTTGGATGAGAAGCAAAACATCTTCAAAGGAAAACCAGAAAGTCCAGTTGCCTCTTGAAAAAAAGCACCTTTGGGAACAACCATGACCTGGAGCAGGGGTCTCCAACCTTGGCAACTTTAAGATTAGGACTTCAACTCCCAGAATTCCTCAGCCAGCTTTGCTTTGCTGGCTGAGGGATTCTGGGAGTTGAAGTCCACAAGTCTTAAAGTTGCCAAGGTTGGAGACCCCTGACCTGGAGGACTGAGAATCTCCATAGACATTAAATTTTTATGCTACTTGTCTCCCCTAGAAGGTGGCTCTGGGGGGATTGTTTTGAACCTTGCCTTCCAGATACCTCCTACATATAAATTATGGGCCATGCCAACTTCTCTCCTTAGCTAATTCTATGGATGAGACTCTTGACCTGTTTCACCTTTCTGTTAAACCCAAATGACTCTTCTCTTCTAGCTGCTTAGAAGGGTAAGCAGAGCCTGATGGTGGAGTCAAGAGAGGAATCAGCCTGGAGTCATTATGTTCTCACCAATAGTCCAAGTTCAACGCCTCTTGAATTCTGTTAACTCTTATCTAGCATCAGTTCAGTGCAATTCAGTTGACTGGATTCTTGTGTATAAGGGTGAGTCATGAGCCAGACAAAGCAGCCACTCAAAGAAAATGGGTGAAACTTCACAGTTTCAATCGCTCCCAACATTTTACAACGGGGTCTGAAAAAAAAAATACCCCATCCTTAAACAAGTGCCTAAATTAGTGGTCCTTAACCTTTTGGGTAGGTTAAGGAGGAGATCAACCCTGACAGAGGAGATCAACCCTGACTGCTCTTTAGAAGGCCAGATCCTGAAGATGAGACTGAAATACTTTGGCCACCTAATGAGAAGGAAGGTCTCACTGGAGAAGAGCCTAATGCTGGGAAAGATTGAGGGCAAAAGAAGAACGGGACGACAGAGAACGAGGAGGCTGGATGGAGTCATTGAAGCAATCCACGTGAGTTTAAATGGACTCCAGAGGATGGTAGAGGACAGGAAGGCCTGGAGGAATGTTGTCCATGGGGTCGCGACGGGTTGGACACAACTTCGCAATTAACAGCAACAACCTTTTGGGTACCAGGGACCAGTTCCATAGGGAGAGATTTTTCTGCAGACTGGAGTGGGGGATGTGTGTTTTCGCATGCTTTCTGCATACTATGGGTGGAACTTCACTTGTTTGCGTGGCCTGGATTTTGACACGCTGCAGACCAGTGCCGGTCAACGTACCGGGGAGGGGAGGGAACCCCTGGCCTAGATATTTGGGGCTCAAATCAAATCCAGACCACTTTCATGAGCTGATTTATTTCTGTGAAACAGTATGTCTCCGTTGCTGAGTTCACACATGAAATCGAAATCCCCTTTTGAGCATGCAGGCAACTGGATTTTATTCAAACAATAAAATACAGTTGGGTGGGCTGCTGGGGGTTCGCAGGGGTTTCTGGAGAACCTCTAGCTAAGATGCTGTGCAGTTTGGAGAACCCCCAAATCCCACTCCTGGCTGGCCCCGCCCACCTCACCCCACCCCACCAGCGGTGGGTTTCAAATTTTTTTACTACCGGTTCTGTGGGTGTGGCTTGGGCATGGCATGGCTTGGTGGGTGTGGCAAGGGAAGGATACCGTAAAATTTCCATTCCCACCGCACTCCAGGGGAAGGTTACTACAAAAATCCCCATTTCCTCCAGATCAGCTGGGAATTGGGAGGCAGAGAATAGATGGAGGTGGAGCCAGTCAGAATGTTTACTATCGGTTCTCCGAACTACTCAAAATTTCCACTACTGGTTCTCCAGAACTGGTCAGAACCTGCTGAAACCCACTTCTGCACCCCTCCCCTCCCAGGAGTCCCCACGTGGCCTGTTTTGTATGCAGGTAAGTGCAGGTTGCACGCGGAGGCTTGGAGAGGGTGAAAAATGGGCCTACCAACATTCAGATTCCAGAGGGCCTCGAGAGCCTGGGGAGGCCTTTCTGCCCTCTCGGAGGCTCGAGGAAAGCCTCGGGAGTCCGGGGAGGGCAAAAAGCACCCCCTTCCACTGGTGCAGGAGGCCGACATGTCCATACCCAACCAGCAACTAGGCAGAGAACCCCTTGCTAAAATTTTTGAAGCCCACCCCTGAGCAAAACTGTAGTCGGCCATATTGTATGTCCCTTGCAATATTCATGAGGCCTCCACAGTGGAGAGAAAGTGGAGAATTGTTTTCCAAGCCACTCAGCCTATGTGTGTGGATGTGTTTCATTCCTTCTTTGTGTCCATTCCTGGCACTCAGTTCCTAATTCATTACAAGAACCCCAGGGAAGTTTGACAACATATCTACGAGGCGTAATAAAATTGAGCAAAGACGGAGGGGCATTCATCCTCCCCTTGTCCAGCCGTTCTGCCGTGAGGGCTTTTTCTTCACGACTTCCGTTTGTGGAGCCACAGCCGAGGATAACAATTCTGACTAAGGAAGAGGATGAGACATCGACGCTGATACATTTGGAGTTCCATTCATAGCATTCAGGAAGAGACAGACGAGAAGCCATAATTCATGTTTCATTTTATGATTCACAATTCTTTTATTTCTCCTTCGCTTCACAATCACTGGAGCTGTTCGATCTCCATTTATGGCAGGAACAGACCAGGGGCATCCGGTTCTCTTCTGCTCCAAACTATGGAAAGATCCCTCAGAGAGAACAAAAAGCTACTTATGAGGAAGGGTTGCATTATTGTCTCAGGGCAGAAGTAGGTGGAAATTTGAAACAGATTGTGCTTGCTCCAGCAGGGCAAGTCTTTCGGATGCTCCCCTTTCAGATATTTGAAGGCTGCTGCCAAAGAAAAAGGACTTGGGATATCAACCAGTTGGGTTCTGTTTGGTCTCCCTCTAGAATAGAATAGAACAGAACAGAACAGAACAGAACAGAACAGTACAGAACAGAACAGAACAGAACAGAACAGAACAGACTAGAATAGAATAGAATAGAATAATACTGTAGAGTAGAGTAGAGTAGAGTAGATTGTAGAATAGAATGAATAGAATAGAACAGAATAGAATAGAATAGAATAGAATAGAATAGAATAGAATAGAATAGAATAGAATAGAATAGAATAGAATAGAATAGAATAGAATAGAATAATAGAGCAGAGTAGAGTAGAGTAGAGTAGATAGTAGAATAGAAGAGAAGAGAATAGAATAGAAGAATAGAATAGAATAGAATAGAATAGAATAGAATAGAATAGAATAGAATAGAAAAGAATAGAATAGTAGAGCAGAGTAGAGTAGAGTAGAGTAGATTGTAGAATAGAATAGAATAGAAAAGAATAGAATAGAATAGAATAGAATAGAATAATACTGTAGAGTAGAGTAGAGTAGATTGTAGAATAGAATAAATAGAATAGAATAAAATAGAATAGAATAGAAGAACAGAACAGAACAGAACAGAATAGAACAGAATAGAACAGAATAGAACAGAACAACAGAGAAGAGTAGACTGTAGAACAGAACAGAATAGAAGAACAGAACAGAATAGAACAGAACAGAATAATAACAGAGAAGAGTAGATTGTAGAACAGAACAGAATAGAAGAACAGAACAACAGAACAGAACAGAATAGAACAGAACAGAATAGAACAGAATAACAGAGCAGAGCAGATTGTAGAACAGAACAGAACAGAACAGAACAGAACAGATAGAACAGAACAGAATAACAGAGTAGAGCAGAGCAGAGCAGAGCAGATCAGAACAGAACAGAACAGAACAGAATAGAGAACAGAACAGAATAGAACAGAACAGGACAGGATAGAACAGAATAGAACAGAACAGAACAGAACAGAACAGAACAGAATAACAGAACAGAACAGAATGAATAGAATAACAGAGAAGAGTAGATTGTGAACAGAACAGAACAGAATAGAACAGAACAGAACAGAACAGAACAGAACAGAAGAATAGAACAGAACAGAATAGAACAACAGAGAAGAGCAGATGTAGAACAGAACAGAACAGAAGAACAGAATAGAACAGAATAGAACAGAACAGAACAGAACAGAACAGAACAATAGAGCAGAGCAGATTGCAGAACAGAATAGAACAGAACAGAACAGAACAGAACAGAACAGAACAGAATAGAACAGAACAGAATGAACAGAACAGAACAGAACAGAACAGAACAGAACAGAACAGAACAGAACAGAATAGAATAACAGAGCAGAGCAGATTGTAGAACAGAATAGAATAGAACAGAATGAACAGAACAGAACAGAACAGAACAGAATAACAGAGCAGAGTAGATTGTAGAACAGAACAGAACAGAACAGAACAGAACAGAACAGAATAGAACAGAATAGAGAACAGAATAGAATGAATAGAACAGAACAGAACAGAACAGAATAGAACAGAATAGAACAGAATAGAATAATAGAGCAGAGCAGAGCAGAGTAGAGCAGATTGTAGAACAGAACAGAACAGAATAACAGAGCAGAGCAGATTGTAGAACAGAACAGGACAGGATAGGACAGAATAGAATAGAATAGAACAGAATAGATAGAATAGAACAGAATAGAACAGAACAGAACAGAATAGAATAGAACAGAGAAGAGTAGATTGTGAACAGAATAGAAGAAGAACAGAACAGAACAGAATAGAATAGAATAGAATAGAATAGAATAGAATAGAATAGAATAATAGAGAAGAGTAGATTGTAGAATAGAATAGAATAGAAGAATAGAATAGAATAGAATAGAATAGAATAGAATAGAATAGAATAGAATAATAGAGTAGAGTAGATTGTAGAATAGAATAGAATAGAATAGAATAGAATAGAATAGAATAGAATAGAATAGAATAATAGAGTAGAGTAGATTGTAGAATAGAATAGGATAGGATAGAATAGAATAGAATAGAATAGAATAGAATAGAATAGAATAGAATAGAATAGAATAACAGAGTTGGAAGGGACCATGGAGGTCTTCTAGTCCAACCCCCTGCTCAAATAGGAAACCCTATACCATTTCAGACAAATGGTTGTCCAATCTCTTCTTAAAAACTTCCAGCATCGGTGCAGCCATAACCTCTGGAGGCAAGCTATTCCACTGTTTAATTGTTCGAACTGTCAGGAAATTTCTCCTTATTTCTTGATTGGTTCTGTCCATGATAAGTTTCCATCCATTGTTTCTTGTACCTGCCTTTATGTGCTTTGGAGAATAGCTTGACTCCCTCTTCTTTGTGGCAGCCCCTGAGATATTGGAACACTGCTATCATGTCTCCCCTAGTCCTTCTTTTCATTAAACTAGACATACCCAGTTCCTGCAACCGTTCTTCATATGTTTTAGCCTCCAGTCCCCTAATCATCTTTGTTGCTCTTCTCTGCACTCTTTCTAGAGTCTCCGCATCTTTTTTACATCGTGGTGACCAAAACTGAATGCAGGATTCCAAGTGTGGCCTTACTAAGGCATTATAAAGTGGTCTTAACAATTCACGTGGTCTTGATTCTATCCCTCTGTTCATGCAGTCTGGAACTGTGTTGGCTTTTTTGGCAGCTGCTGCATACGGCTGGTTCATATTTAAATGATTGTCCACTAGGACTCCAAGATCCTTCTCACAGTTACTACTACTGAGCCAGGTACCTCATATACCGCAATTGTGCACACATGCAGATTATTACAGGTAGTCCCTGTTATTACAGATGTTATTACAGATAGTCCCAGATTATTACAGGTAGTCCCACAACCGAGCTCAAAATTTCCATTGCTAAGCAAAATAGTTGTTGAGTTTTGTCCCATTTTAGGACCTTTCTTGCCACAGCTGTTAAGCGAATCACTTGGTAACCCGGTTGTTAAGGGTATCTGGCTTCCCCATTGACTTTGCTTGTGAGAAGATCACAAAAGGAGATCACATAACCCCGGGACACCGCAACCGTCATAAATACATGCTAGTTTCCAAGGATTTGAATTTTGATTTTGTAACCGCAGGGATGCCACAACAGTTCTATGGGTTAAAAAGAAGTCACTTTTTTTCAGGGCTGTTGTAACTTTAAAAAGTTGTAAATTGAGGAATGTTGTTGTTAGTTGCGAAGTTGTGTCTGACCCATCGCGACCCCATGGACAATGTTCCTCCAGGCCTTCCTGTCCTCTACCATCCTCTGGAGTCCATTTAAGCTCACGCCGACTGCTTCAGTGACTCCATCCAGCCACCTCGTTCTCTGTCGTCCCCTTCTTCTTTTGCCCTCCATTGTTCTCAGCATGAGGTTCTTCTCCAGTGAGTACTTCCTTCTCATTAGGTGGCCAAAATATTTGAGTTTCTTCTTCAGGATCTGGCCTTCTAAAGAGCAGTCAGGGTTGATCTCCTCTAGGACTGATCGGTTGGATCGCCTTGCAATCCAAGGGACTCCAGCACCAGAGTTCCAAGGCCTCAATTCTTTGGCGCTCAGCCTTCCTTATGGTCCAACTTTCACAGCCATCCATTGCAACTGGGAACACCATCGCCTTGACTATATGCGCTTTTGTTGGCAGGATGATGTCTCCGCTTTTTAGTATGCTGTCTAACTTTGCCAGAGCTAAATTGAGGAATACCTGTATTTTATTTATTTATTGTGCCATGGAGTCAGTGTTGATTCCTGGCAACTGCCTAGACCTGTCCTTGAAGTTTTCTTGGCAAGATTTTCGGAAGTTGATCTTCCTGGTCTAGCCTGAAGTCACCCAACTGGCTTTGTGCCTAAGATGGAACTAGAATTTACTGTCTCCCGATATCTCTTCACAACTCACAAAATTAATACATGTTCTACGTGACCTGAAAACTTTCTAATTCAACCCCTTATGGTTGTTTTTGTGTGTGTGTGTCTGTGAAAACCAGGGGAAGGGGGAAAAATATGAACTTTTGATTTATGGTTTTGATGATCAGACAGGGTAGATTACCAAAAGAAGGGAGACATGTTGTAACATTAGAGAAAGAGGTGAATTTATAATTGTAGCTATAACTGCTATAAAGAAGATCAGAAGGCCCTTCTCTGTATTTTTTCTCTTTCTTGACTATTTTTCTTTTACTCTGTTTTCCTTTCTTGCCCTTTTAGCTTGGCCTTTGGCATCTTTTCGTTTTTTCTTCCTTAATCTATATTTAGTTCATATTAGTTTTCCACCTTCCTTTTTTAAAACTTTTAACAAAAATTATGAGAAAAGGATGGAAGGACGGGAGGGAGGGAGGGAGGGAGGGAGGGAGGGAGGAAGAGAGAGAGAGAGAGGGGAGAGAAAGAAAGAAAGAAAGAAAGAAAGAAAGAAAGAAAGAAAGAAAGAAAGAATGAATGAATTAAATTTTGCATTATTCTGCTTCTGACCTAAGAGTCTTCTCTAGTTCTTCAGAAGTTCTTGAGAAGCTAAATAATATTATTTACTACTAACCAGAGCATACAAAACATTTGCTAGACCAATTCTCGAATACAGATCATCTGTCTGGAACCTTCACTGCATATTTGACATTAATACAATTGAGAAAGTCCAGAGATATTTCACGAGAAGAGTCCTCCACTCCTCTGCTCACAACAAAATACCTTATGCCACCAGACTTGAAATTCTGGGTTTAGAAAATTTAGAACTACGCTGCCTTCGGTATGACCTGAGAATAGCTCATAAAATCTAAAATGGGCCTCTGGTGGCTCAACAGACTAAGACAATCTGTTATTAACACAGCTGCTTGCAATTACTGCAAGTTCAAGTCCCACCAGGCCCAAGGTTGACTCATCCTTCCATCCTTTATAAGGTAGGTAAAATGAGGACCCAGATTGTTGGGGGCAATAAGTTGACTTTGTATATAATATACAAATGGATGAAGACTATTGCTTAACATAGTGTAAGCCACCCTGAATCTTCGAAGAAGGGTGGGATATAAATGCAAATAAAATAATAAAATAATAATAATAATAAAATCATCTGCTACAATGTCCTACCTGTCAATGACTACTTCAGCTTCAACCACAACAATACACGAGCACACAGTAGATACAAATTTAACCTGAACCGCTCCAAACTCGATTGCAGAAAATATGACTTCAGCAACAGAGTTGTTAATGCCTGGAATGCACTACCAGACTCTGTGGTCTCATCCCCAAACCCCCAAAACTTTAACCTTAGACTGGCTACCGTTGACCTCACCCCATTCCTAAGAGGTCTGTAAGGGGCGTGCATAAGAGCACCAGCGTGCCTACCGTCCCTGTCTTAATGTTCCCTTTAATTGTATTCATTTTATGTATTCAATTCATGCTTATACTTACATATACTGTATTATCTAACATGTACTCAACAAAATAAATAAATAAAAAATAAAATAAAATAACTGTTTTCAGTGAAAAAAACCCAAGAAAGTCCAGTTGCCTTTCGGAAAAGCACCTTTGAGACAACCATGGCCTGAATGGTTGAGCATCTCCACAGACATCTTTTATGGAGTGTACTATCTTCCTTTCTTTCAAAACAGAGGAACAAGAAAATGGCTATCATTATTAATAACTTAATGTAGCACAGAAAATCAAGAGATTTTTTTTAAAATGCCAGTTTTCAACATTTCTCCCCTTTTTATTGGCAATTGCCCTCTTTCCCTAAGACTTTTATCGAAAACTGAAGCTGGAGTCACACATTGTCCTAAAGTGTAATGAGTTTGGTTTGGTTTGGTTTGGGTTTGGCTGGTTACGCTGCTGTGGTCTATAAACTATGATTTATGTCTGGAGAAAAAAGCCAGACAAGGAAAGAAATGAGAGGGGGAAAAAACCTCTTTATTCTTTTGAAAGAGTGACGGCTCTCAGACCATTGTGTTGCTGGAGATGAGAACTTAGTTCTTTTCTTATCATTAAGCTCCTGCCTCTTAATTCTGCCAACTCTTATATAGAGGAGTTCAAATAACAGTCAGCAATAGCACATCAAAAAAAATATTGCATCTGCTGGATATAAAAGTCATGGCAATCTTATGGTTTCAGGTGGCAACAAATATATACTGTATACTGCACGAATCAAGAAGAGGGCCGTGAAAATATTTACACATCCTGGACATAAACTGTTTCAACTCCTACCCTCAAAACGAGGCTATAGAGCACTGCACACCAGGACAACTAGACACAAGAACAGTTTTTTTTTCCTGAACACCATCACTCTGCTAAACAAATAATTCCCTCAACACTGTCAAACTATTTACTAAATCTGCACTACTATTAATCTTCTCATCGTTCCCATCACCCATCTCTTTCCACTCATGACTGTATGACTGTAACTTTGTTGCTGGTAATCCTTATGATTTATATCGATATATTGACCATCAATTGTGTTGTAAATGTTGTACCTTGATGAACGTATCTTTTCTTTTATGTACACTGAGAGCATATGCACCAAGACAAATTCCTTGTGTGTCCAATCACACTTGGCCAATAAAAAATTCTATTCTATTCTATTCTATTCTGTTCTGTTCTGTTCTATTCTATTCTATTCTATTCTCTCACTATATATATATTTAGTGAGTATTTATATTTATATTTATATTTGAGCTGAAGACGCTGCTGTTTCGAAGAGCAGGACTAGCTTGAACGTAGTTTTAAATTTGGGATTTTAAAAAAAGGGGTTTAAATGAGGTTTTAAATTTGTATTTAAAAGTTAGAGCATCAATTGAATTTAACTGTCTATTCTTTTAGCTTTTTTTATGTATTGTATGTTTTTCTGTTGTTTTTTGACTGTGAACCGCCCTGAGTCCTTCGGGAGATGGGCGGTATACAAATATAATAAATAATAATAATAATATTTGTGAAAGAAACTAGGTGAAAACATATATGAGGTGTCCATGATTACTGGACTCCATGATAAAAGGAGTTTAGCTACGACGGGGTGGCAAACTATGGCCCCTTTATGACCTGTAGACTTCAACTCCCAGAATTCCTGAACCAGCTGTGAAATGGTATATAGGGTTTCCTGCCTGAGCAGGAAAGCAAGAAAAGTCATAAAATGGGACAGAACTCGCGAGACAAATTTCTCACTTAGCGACATAACTTTGGGGCTCAATTGTGGCCGTATGTTGACGACTACCTGTATTTGATATTTTAATTTCATTACGGTATCATCTTTGTTCATACTGGCTCTTTTTTTCAAACCTTTTTAGTCTCCAATGGGTTCTAACATGATGCTGAAGTTTGCCTCTTGTAAAAAAAAAAAGAAAGAAAAAAACAACCTCTTTATCAGTAATGAGAGGATGGAATTTCTCTGGGAAATAGAAATTAGTCAAAGAATATTTGTAGTTCAAAGTTGAAATGAGGAATCTGTGGTGCTCTCTGAGCTTGATTGTTGTTTTGCAGATTTTCGTTGCCCAAACTAGGTGACGTCATCAGTTCTAGAAGGAAGAGGGGTTTGCATGGAGGAGGAGGAGGAGGAGGAGGAAGAGGAAGAGGAAGAGGAGGACTGTGGGATCCTCAGTGCTCTCTGAGCTTGGTTGTTTTCTTGCAGATGTTTTATTGCCCAAACTAGGTGACGTCATCAGTTCTAGAAGGAAGAGGGGTTTGCATAGAGGAGGAGGAGGAGGAGGAGGAAGAGGAGGAGGAGGAGGAGGAGGAGGAGGAAGAGGAAGAGGAAGAGGAGGACTGTGGGATCCTCAGTGCTCTCTGAGCTTGGTTGTTTTCTTGCAGATGTTTTATTGCCCAAACTAGGTGACGTCATCAGTTCTAGAAGGAAGAGGGGTTTGCATAGAGGAGGAGGAGGAGGAGGAAGAGGAGGAGGAGGAGGAGGAGGAGGAGGAGGAAGAGGAAGAGGAGGAGGATGACTATGGGGTCCTCAGTGCTCTCTGAGCTTGGTTGTTTTCTTGCAGATGTTTTATTGCCCAAACTAGGTAATATCATCAGTGCTAGAAGGGAGAAGGGTTTATGGAGGAGGAGGAGGAGGAGGAGGAGGAGGAGGAGGAGGAGGAGGAGGAGGAGGAGGAGGAGGAGGAGGAGGAGGAGGAGGACGACGACTATGAAGGGTCCTTGGTGCTCTCTAAGCTTAGTTGTTTTCTTACAGACATTTCATTGCCCAAACTAGGTAGCATATTAGTGCTAGTTCTGCAACTCAACAAGACAGACACAGACTTCAGAGGATAATTAGAACTGCAGAAAAAACAATGGCTACCAACCTGCCTTCCATTGAGGACCTGTATACTGCACGAGTCAAAAAGAGGGCTGTGAAAATATTTACAGACCCCTCACATCCTGGACAGAAACTGTTTCCACTCCTATCCTCGAAAGGACGCTATAGAGCACTGCACACCAGAACAACTAGACACAAGAACACTAGACACAAGAACAGTGCACACAAGAACAACTAGACACAAGAACAGAAAGACCCGAACGCCATCACGCTTCTTAACAAATAATTCCCTCAACACTGTCAAACTATTTACTAAGTCTGCACTACTATTAATCTTCTCATCGTTCCCATCACCCATCTCTTTCCACTTATGACTGTATGGCTGTAACTTTGTTGCTTGTATCCTTATAATTTATATTGATATTGATTGTTTCCTGATTACCCTATGACTATCATTAAGTGTTGTAGAATTCTTGATGAATGTATCTTTTCTTTTATGTACACTGAGAGCATATGCACCAGGACAAATTCCTTGTGTGTCCAATCACACTTGGCCAATAAAAACATTCTATTCTATTCTATTCTATTCTATTCTATTCTATTTTATTCTATTCTTTTCTATTCTATTCTATAAGGCACCTGGGTTTGCACTGATGATGTTACCTAGTTTGATAATGAAGCATCTGCAAGAAGACAACCAAACTCAGAGAGCAGCAACAACTCCTCAGAAACAGCAGAGCTCTGGCATCAAACTAGAACTAAGGAGACATTTCGTGAGAGTGGAACAGCTTGCCTCCACAAGTTATGAATGCTAAAGCTTTTAAGAGGAAATTGGATAACCATTTGTCCAGAATGGTACGGGGGTGGGGGCCCTGCTTGAGCAAGGGGTTAGTCTAGAAGACCTCCAAGGTCCCTTCCAACTCTGTTGTTCTATTCTTTTGTTAATTACAAAAGAAAAACCAACATGGTCAAAAGAGTGAACCTCCAACGCCTCTTGCTTGAAAAAACGAACTTTGGCCAATGTTGCAATATGACGTAAGCGAAAAAAGCCAAACAAAAACCTGTTGAAACTCCCTAAATGGCCGTACAAACTCTTACCGGTGAGCCTCCTTTGTTCTTTTCCTCCGTCGCTCACCTTCCTCTTAAGAAGACTGTTGATAACCTTGCTGAAAATATACCACACCTAAAAATAAATGTGTCTTTCAAATGCCAGAAGTCATTCCCACAAATCGTACCTGGCTAAAGAAACCAACGGCGACCCCATTTGGGGAAAGGTGATCTAGCCAGAAATAAGCATTGGGCGCAAGCCACCCATTTTATTCCAGTCGCTTTAATTACTCTTCTCTTCAACTGCTGCCCTGCTACCCCTTTTCTTTTCGGCCTTGGGAGTTATTGCGGAAGACGTTTAGGCATATCGTATTTTGATGCGGAACATTAAATCTGATACCACGCTCAAGTTGATTTCATGACCTAACATGAAGAAACTGGCAAGGTGATAATTGCTTCAGCGGTTGACAATAGCTTATAGCTTAACGCATCCTGAGAGTTAAACAATGTATGCTGCTGGAAATATCCCTGCCAAGTACAGAAATAGCTTCAGTTAACCCTCTAGCCGTATTTATTGTCAGGGACTTTTTTTTATATGTTTCATATGCGTCTCTAATGCAGGGGGGGGGGCCCTGCCTGAAGGTTTATTTTTCGTAACCCTCCAGCAATCCCATTTTTTTTACGCTGAAATAATATAGCTCTTTGGAAGACAGAAGCTTAAAGAGACGCTGTTTTCAGTGGAATAATTTTAATAGAGTAATGTTTCATGACTACAGTTTCAGGAGTTTGAAATCAAAAGCCGCCAACTTCAACACAGATTCAAGACAGAACGATCTTTTAATTGACTCTAAAGTATTTCTTTACATAGGATGTGTGGGTTTCCCTCCTTAAAACATGGTGTAGGCACCCCCTTTAGTTTGCTTTTAAAAGCAATCGTTCAGATTCAGAAGGTGATCAATAAAATTTAGGGATGATATTATTTGTTGGGTCCAAGGTATCTAAGAATAGTCAATAAGGTAAAAGGTTTCCCTTGCACATAAGTGCTAGTCGTTCCCGACTCCAGGGGGCGGTGCTCATCTCCGTTTCAAAGCCGAAGAGCCAGCGCTGTCCGAAGACGTCTCTGTGGTCATGTGGCCGGCATGACACAACGCCAAAGGCGCACGGAACGCAGTTACTTTCCCACCAAAGGTGATCCCTATTTGTCTACTTGCATTTTTTACGTGCTTTCGAACTGCTAGGTTGGCAGAAGCTGGGACAAGTCACGGGAGCTCACCCCGTTACATGGCACTAGGGATTCGAACCACTGAACTGCCAACCTTTCGATCGACAAACTCAGAGTCTTACCCACTAAGCCACCTTGAATACGCAATAAATATATTTAAATATCAGGTTTTGGAGGACATCTCCGAAAGAATGCTTTTGTAGGAGAAGGAATGGCGGGGGGGGGTGGGGTGGAGTGAAAGGGGGATTCAGCTTAGAATTGTTATGCAGTCACAAGCGAACTAAGTACAAGTGCCATTGAGTGCCACTGATGCTTATCTAACTCTAACCAGATGGCCAACCTGACTTTTTTTGATTAGAGAAATATCTTTATTGTTATTTATCAATGATTGAAACTCCCTTATGGACTTTCTGAGTAAAAACAAAATGGTTTCATGATTTATAATGTTGATTGTTAGAAAGAATAGACTATAGAAAGAAGGAGAGTATGAAGTAATCTTAGAGAAAGAAGTATGGTTAGAATTGCATATATGACTGCCAAAAAGCCACTTTGTATATTTTGTTCATATTTTCTGTTCTTTTCTTTTTTCACTTCCTTTTTTCTTTTTCTTTCTTTTTTATTTGCATTTATATCCCGCCCTTCTCCGAAGACTCAGGGCGGCTTACACTGTGTTAAGCAATAGTCTTCATCCTATTTGTATATTATATACAAAGTCAACTTATTGCCCCCAACAATCTGGGTCCTCATTTTACCTACCTTATAAAGGATGGAAGGCTGAGTCAACCTTGGGCCTGGTGGGACTTGAACTTGCAGTAATTGCAAGCAGCTGTGTTAATAACAGACTGTCTTAGCAGTCTGAGCCACCAGAGGCCCTATCTTTGACTCTCC
This sequence comes from Ahaetulla prasina, assembly GCF_028640845.1. Lineage (NCBI taxonomy): Eukaryota > Metazoa > Chordata > Lepidosauria > Squamata > Colubridae > Ahaetulla > Ahaetulla prasina. Next base: position 12,443,243 of record NC_080545.1, read on the forward strand.
TTTTCCTTTTTTTCCTTTTCCTTTCTTTCTTTCTTTCTTTTTTTGTGTCACAGTTTCCCCCCCTTGGAGTAGCATTTATTAAGTATGTAAAATATTTTAATAAAAACAATTTTAAAAAGAAATGCTCTCTCGTCAAGAGCAGTTTAAAGATGATAAAATTTAATGATAGGTTTTGATCATATATTTTTTTATTGTTATTTTCATTTCGCCCCAGAGTCCAGTGGGATTGGGGTGAAAAACCAAAGACAATTTGGTTGAGAGTTTGAAGTCGCTTCCCAACTACCGTGTTTCCCCAAAAATAAGTCCCTTATATTTTTTGAACCCCAAAATAAGCGCTTGGCCTTATTTTTGGGAAGGTCTTATTATTTTGGGGCACATGGAGCAAGACGGGGCTCTTTGTAGGTTGTCTTGAGTCCAGGCTTGGTTTAATTTTGCTAGGTGATGTAATGAAGGGGCTTTGGGCAATTCCTATTATGGATTAATGGCTTTGTCCTGGTTTGGATCTTGAGTGAAGGCTAATCCTATCATGTCCTGAGGTCTGTGTCTTTTGTGTTGTAGATAAGCTGGCCCAACTTTTTGTCTTGTAGATAGGTTGGCACCAAAATATCTGCTGGGTGGAGGGAGGCAGGGAGCTGAGGCTCTGAGTTTGTCTTTAAAAACATGTTTCTCCTTTAGGGAAAATATAATATTCTGCTTTTTTTAATATTTCCTAGAATATTTCATTTTCCTAGGAGAGGGATGAGTGCTACCTTCCTACACTATGTTTAATTGCAAATCTCTCCAGATAAAATACACACCAGAATTGTTTATTCTAAGAATAATGAAAAGGGAATGTGAAAAAAAACCCCCAACATATATTATTTTACACATGACAACTGCAGCAAGATTGGACTTTTCGCAATGTTGGAGAAGCACAAATATACCCTCTGAAGATTTAATAATTAAAAAAGTATCGGAGTTCCTGCCACAATTTTTTCTTTTGGGAATTATAACGGATTGTACAGGGATTGAGACTAAACTGATTCTGAATTTAATAACAGCAACAAGACTGTTGATTGGACAATACTGGAAGAAAGAAGAGGTACCTACAATAGAAGAATGGATACTGAAAGTCATTAATTTGGCTGAGATGGCTAAAATCTCAGCTTTTTTAAAAGACAATACGCAGGAAAGATATTTAATTGAATGGAAAAAATGGATTGATTATCTACAAAATAGATATCAGATTAAGAAATATCAGATTGCCTTTGAATAATTAGAAAGTTATTTTTTGTAATGGGGAGGGGGTTGGGAGATGAAAAGCTTTGGATGAGGTTAATTGGATTGGAAGGGAAAATTTTATTCTATGTTTGGTTTATGTATAACAATACCTTGTGATTGACCCGGGAAGCCGGGGGAGGAGGGGAAGGGGGGTTTTTGGGAGGGAGGGGGGAAAAAAGGGGGGAAAATGTCTTTGTTTTTTTTTTAAAAACTCTTTCAATAAAAAAAAAAGTATCGGATTGTGCCAAGATGGAACAAATGACACTTGAATTGAAGAGATTGATGGACTTGGATTTTTATATTTAATATGGAAGAAATGGTACAAACTGGACTGAAAATAGAAAAAAGGGAAAACAATAGATAGTAGATATAGTAAAAATGTATAGAGTATAGGTCAGTGGTTCTCAACCTTTATAATGCTGCGACCCCTTTAATACAATTCCCCACGATGTGGCAACCCCAACCGTAAAATTATTTTCATTTTGAATTTATCGCGCCTGAAGCCGTATTGGCTAGCAATCGGAACTGCTTGCGATTGCCTTGAGGACGGAGGCATTAAAGCGGAGACTCCTCCCCTATTAAGTTTATCATGCCTGAAGCCAGATTAGGCTAGCAATTGGGAGTGATTGCAGCTGGCTTGAGAGGGAGACATCAGAGCAAAGATTTCTCTCTTTTTTAATTCATCGCGCCTGAAGCTGAATTCGGCTAGCGATTTGAAGAGCCTGCAGCTGGCGTGTGGAGTCAACCATTGGAGCGTGATTCTTCGACTCGCAAATATACTTCCCATATTTCCGATGGTCTTAGGCGACCCCTGGCAAATCGTCATTCGACCCCCAACGGGGTCCCGACCATAGGTTGAGAACTGCTGGTATAGGTGAACACTAGTGTGATGATACGTAAATGGTCACAGTTTTGCACAAGAGTTGAATAAGAATGATTGAATTGTAAAAACTCAATAAAACAAATTTAAAAAAAAATAATTTCAAATCTCTCCAATTCTACCTTTTGTCTGTAGCAGTCACAAAGAACTGGCGATCTCATAACTGGCATTCTATTTTATTAATGGTCAGTTTTTAATAGTTAAATGACTACTAACCTGACCTCAGAAGCTAATCTTGGCCTGCTATTATTCAGATCATTGAGATCAAAATAACCTTGAGCCTTGCTGATCACACTTGGAATACTGCATCCAGTTTTTCATCACCATGATGTAGAAAAGATGTTGAGACTCCAGAAAGAATGCAGAGAAGAGCAACAAAGTTAATTAGGGGATTGGAGGCAAAAACACATAAAGAACAGTTGCTAGAACTGGGTATGTCTAGTTTAATGAAAAGAAGGACTAGGGGCTGACATGACAGCAGAGTTTCAATATCTAAGGGGCTGCCGCAAAGATTGGGCATCAACCTATCCTCCAAAGCAGGACAGGACAAGAAGCAATGGATGGAAAGTGATCAAAAGGATCTAATCTAAAGGATCAATCTAAAACTGAGAAGAAATTTCTTGACAGTTAGAACAATTAATCAAAGGAATGACTTTGCCTACAGAAGTTGTGGATGCTCCAACACTGGAAGTTTTTTAAGAAGAGATTGGATTGGGCAGCCATTTGTCTGAAATGGTATAGGGCAGGGGTCTGCAAACTTGGCTCTTGTGGGCTTCAAGTCCCAGAGTTCCTCAGCCAGCTTGGGAATTGAAGTCCACAAGTCTTAAAAGAGCCAAGTTTGCAGACCCCTGATATAGGGTTTCCTGCCTGAGCAGAGAGTTGGACTAGATGACCTCCAAGGTCTCTTCCAACTCTCTGTTTTTCTGTTATTGAGATCAAAGCAACCTTGACCCTTGGTGGAGAGAACAGGTTGTCTCTGTGGTGCTGTAACACTGGCATCTAATGCCTTGGAGAAGAGGGAACCATATATTCAGACAATATTCAACACTGCAGTCAAAAAAATCAAGGCCAAAATGATGCAATTGAAACTTTGGTTGTTTTTTTACAGGTTGTGCATAATTGTTGCTGCCATCTTACCTTGCCTGGTAGTGTCTACAAGTTGCGGTCAAAAAAAGGTAAGATGTTTGAGATGGGCAGCCCTGTCAATTGAATAAAAAAATTATATTAGCAGTGTTTTTCATAAAAGATTAGATTTAACAGAACAAACATAGATTTTTTTTAAAAGTGTGCATGTCTCCTTATGGATTCATATATTTACATTTATTATTTATTTGTCTTATTTTATATATGTACATATGATAGGCTTAGTCAATTCATCACTGAAGAAAAATATAGTTAGAAGGGACCTTGGAGGTCTTCTAGTCCAACCCCCTGCTCAAGCAGGAGACCCTATACCATTCCAGACAAGTGGCTGTCCAGTCTCTTCTTAAAAGCCTCTGGTGATGGAGCATTCACAACATCTGAAAACAAACCGTTCCACTGGTTAATTGTTCTCACTGTTAGGAAATTTTTTAGTTGTAGTTTGGTTCTCTCCTTGATTAGTTTTCATCCATTGTTTCTTGTCTTGCCATCTGGGGCTTTAAGCTGACCCCCTCTTCTTTGTGGGAGCCCCTTAGATATTGGAACACTGCTACCATGTCATCCCAAGTACTTCTTTTCAGTAGGCTTTGTTAGTTGCGAAGTCGTGTCCAAACCATCGCAACCCCAAGAACAACTTTCATCCACACCTTCCTGTCCTCTACCATCCTCTGGTGTCCATTTAAGCTCATCCCGACTGTTTCAGTGACTCCATACAGCCACCTTGTTCTCTGTCGTCCCCTTCTTCTTTTGGCCTCCATCGTTCCCAGCATTAGGCTCTTCTCCAGTGAGTCCTTCCTTCTCATTAGGTGGCCAAAGTATCTGAGCTTCATCTTCAGGATCTGACCTTCTAAGGAGCAATCAGGGTTGATCTCCTCTAGGATTGACCGGTTTGACCGCCTTGCAGTCCAAGTGAGTCACAGGAATCTTCTCCAGCACCAGAGTCCAAAGGCCTCAATTCTTTGACGCTCAGTAGACTAGACATACCCAATTCCTCCATTCTTGTCTTTAATCTCTTTCTCTCACGCACACAGATTCTAGATGTCATGATGGGAAAGGTATACTTTATAACAGTGATGGAATTCAATTTTTTTTTACTCCCAGTTTTGTGGGCATGGCTTGGTGGGCGTGGCTTGGTGGGCGTGGCAGGGGAAGGATACTGCAAAATCCTCATTCCCTCCCCACTCCTGGGGGAAGGATATTGAAACTCCCCATTCTCACCCCACTCCTGTGTGAAGGATATTGCAAAATCCTCATTCCCTCCCCACTCCAGGCGAAGGATACTGTAAAAAATCCATTCCCTCCCCACTCCAGGGGAAGGATACGGCAAAATCCCAATTCCCTCCCCACTCCTGGGGCCAGCCAGAGGTGGTATTTGCCGGTTCTCTGAACTACTCAAAATGTCCGCCACCGGTTCTCCAGAACCTGTCAGAACCTGCTGAATTTCACCCCTGCTTCATACCTGTCAAAGAACATGTCCCCCCAATAATGATTCAGCAAATTAACCTTGAGTTTAACTAAGAAGGAATTAACTAATTGAACTGGATTCTGACTGCAGTTACCATGCTCAAGGAAGTAAAGTAGTCAAGACTTTTTTTTAAAAAAAAATTACCCAGTAATTTGTTTTCCTCTTTGATGTTGCAAAGCATAAATTAGATATCAGCAGAGATCCTTTCATCCCATTCCTGGATTCCTTCCGTGGAGTTGCAAGTTGGCTTCCCAACATACCTATTAATATGGGGAAGCTTTGTTTACTTAGGACAAGTCTGGACTTGCGTGGGGAAGCAATTAGAATGGGCGAGACTTTGGTGAACGAGCACATTTCCATACATTTCCTAGCCAGGACAACACTCAACTTGCCTCTCTTCTGTTTTTATTGCTTAGCGTCGGTTATTCTGCTGAAGACAACACAGGAAGCTTCCAGAGCCTTTGGGATGAAATTCACATAATGTAAGATGGACGACTGGTGGAAAACATTTGTTGGCACATCAATTCCTCTTTCATGGCTTTTTTTTATATATATATAAGCCATGCGCCTCCTTTGGGAGAGGGCTGGAGGCCCCTTCCCACATACCCAAAAGAAGAGTTACTATATTTTCCTTTCCCCAAAATGAAG